>NW_011494644.1:2630008-2631545 GCF_000754665.1 Bison bison bison | reverse complement strand
CCTTCAGAATGGACTGGTTGGATCTCCTTGCAGTCCAAGGGACTCTCAAGTGTCTTCTCCAACACCACAGTTCAAAAGCGTCAATTCTTTGGCGCTCAGCCTTCTTCACAGTCCAACTCTCACATCCATACATGACCACAGGAAAAACCATAGCCTTGACTAGACGAACCTTTGTTGGCAAAGTAATGTCTCTGCTTTTGAATATGCTATGTAGGTTGGTCATAACTTTCCTTCCAAGGAGTAAGCATCTTTTAATTTCATGGCTGCAGTCACCATCTGCAGTGATTTTGGAGCCCCCAAAAATAAAGTCTGACACTGTTTCCCCACCTATTTCCCATGAAGTGATGGGACCGGATGCCCTGATCTTCGTTTTCTGAATGTTGAGCTTTAAGCCAACTTTTTCACTCTCCTCTTTCACCTTCATCAAGAGGATTTTGAGTTCCTCTTCACTTTCTGCCATAAGGGTGGTGTCATCTGCATATCTGAGGTTATTGATATTTCTCCTGGCAATCTTGATTCCAGCTTGTGTTTCTTCCAGCCCAGCGTTTCTCATGATGTACTCTGCATATAGGTTAAATAAACAGGGTGACAATATACAGCCTTGATGTACTCCTTTTCCTATTTGGAACCAGTCTGTAGTTTCATGTCCAGTTCTAACTGTTGCTTCCTGACCTGCATACAGATTTCTCAAGAGGCAAGTCAGGTGGTCTGGTATGCCCATCTCTTGAAGAATTTTCCATAGTTGATTGTGATCCACACAGTCAAAGGCTTTGGCATAGTCAATAAAGCAGAAATAGATGTTTTTCTGGAACTCTCTTGCTTTTTCCATGATCCAGCGGATGTTGGCAATTTGATCTCTGTTTCCTGTGCATTTTCTAAAACCAGCTTGAACATCAGGAAGTTCACGGCTCACATATTGCTGAAGCCTGGCTTGGAGAATTTTGAGCGTTCCTTTACTAGCGTGTGAGATGAGTGCAATTGTGTGGTAGTTTGAGCATTCTTTGACATTGCCTTTCTTTGGGATCAGAATGAAAACTGACCTTTTCCAGTCTTGTGGCCACTGCTGAGTTTTCCAAATTTGCTGGCATATTGAGTGCAGCACTTTCACAGCATCATCTTTCAGGATTTGGAATAGCTCAACTGGAATTCCATCACCTCCACTAGCTTTGTTCGTAGTGATGCTTCCTAAGGCCCACTTGACTTCACATTCCAGGATGTCTGGCTCTAGGTGAGTGATCACACCATTGTGATTATCTGGATCATGAAGATCTTTTTTGTACAGTTCTTCTGTGTATTTTTGTCATCTCTTCTTAATATCTTCTGCTTCTGTTAGGTCCATACCATTTCTGTCCTTTATCGAGCCCATCTTTGCATGAAATGTTCCCTTGGTATCTCTGATTTTCTTGAAGAGATCTCTAGTCTTTCCCATTCTGTTGTTCTCCTGTATTTCTTTGCATTGATCGCTGAGGAAGGCTTTCTTATCTCTTCTTGCTATTCTTTGGAACTCTGTATTCAGATGCTTATATCTTTCCTCTGC
>NW_011494644.1:2619223-2629908 GCF_000754665.1 Bison bison bison | reverse complement strand
ATGTCACGAACCTCAGTCCATAGTTCATCAGGCACTCTATCTATCAGATCTAGGCCCTTAAATCTATTTCTCACTTTCACTGTATAATCATAAGGGATTTGATTCAGGTCATACCTGAATGATCTAGTGGTTTTCCCTACTTTCTACAATCTAAGTCTGAGTTTGGCAATAAGGAGTTCATGGTCTGAGCCACAGTCAGCTCCCTATCTTGTTTTTGCTGACTGTATAGAGCTTCTCCATCTTTGGCTGCAAAGAATATAATCAATCTGATTTCGGTATTGACCATCTGGTGATGTCCATGTGTAGAGTCACTTGCTCCTTAGTATCTTGTAATTCTAAGCAACTATTTTCTAGTAGCTGCTACAGCAACTACTAGATATCTACAGCAATTCTGTTTGAAGAAAATAAATGCAGCTTGTTTCTTTGGACTCAATATCAATTCCACCCCTACCCCTGAGGAAAACTCTAGAAAATGCCTCTTTACCTGATGAAATCCTACATGTCTTCTGAGGTGCAGCTCAAATACACAGCAGACAGAAATACAGCAGCCACTTCTAGAGATGACTCCGGCTCCCAGCCTTTTCCTCGCGTCACTACTGGTAGGAATAACTCACACAACACTTCTCTGTGAGCCTAAGGCAATACTTAGTTTATGCCTTTATATTTGGTGCTGTTGTTCAGTCCCTAAGTCATGTCTGACTCTTTGCGGCTCCATGGGCTTCACCATCTCCGAAATTCACTCAAACTCTTATCTGTTGCATTAGTGATGCCATCCAACCCTCTCATCTTCTGTCTTCCTCTCCTCCTCTTGCCTTCAACCTTTTCTGGCATCAGGGTTTCCCAACTCCAGTGTGCCGGCTCTTCACATCAGGTGGCCAAGGTATTGGAGCTTCTACATAGTAAGTATTTTAGACTTTGTGTGCCATATAGTCTCTGTGCCAACTATTCAACTTTGTCATTGTTTTATCAAAGCAGTCATGGACAATGTAAATGAATAAGTATTACTATGTTCCACTAAAACACCCCCATTTATTTATTTATTAACAAGAAGGACTCACAAAGAAACAGAAAATTTGTGTAGCCCTATAGGAAGTAAAAAGATTTAATAATCAATCAAGAAACTTCCCACAAAGAAAAGCATAGGACCAGATGCATACACTGGTGAATTCTACTAAACATTTAATGAAGAATTAGTACCATTTCCTCACAAACACTTTCAGAAAATATAAGAGGAAAGAATATTTCCCAATTCTTTCTCTGGAGCCAGTATTACCTTGATACAAAAAACAAGGACATTAAAATAAGAAACTGCTGCTGCTGCTGCTAAGTCGATTCAGTCCTGTCCGACTCTGTGCGACCCCAGAGACGGCAGCCCACCAGGCTCCCCCATCCCTGGGATTCTCCAGGCAAGAACACTGGAGTGGGTTGCCATTTCCTTCTCCAATTCATAAAAGTGAAAAGTGAAAGTGAAGTCACTCAGTCGTGTCTGACTCTTAGTGACCCCATGGACTGCAGCCCACCAGGCTCCTCCGTCCATGAGATTTTCCAGGCAAGAGTACTGGAGTGGGGTGCTATTGTACGTACCAGTATTTCTTAAGAATACAGATGTAAAAATACTAAAAAGTGCTTAAAATTGAATTCACCAATATATAAAAAGGATTATACATCATGACCAAACTGAATTTATCCCAGGAATGCAAGGTAGGTTTAACAACTGAAAATCAAGTTGTGGAATACATCACATAAATAGAAAAATGCACAAAAACCTCTTGATTAGCTGAATAGACACAGAAAAGAACTTGACAAAATTCAACATCCCTTTATCATAAGAACATTCAACAAATTAGTTATGGAAGAACTTCCTTAAGCTGATAAAGGGCAGCTATGAAAAAATCACAACTCACATTATCCTTGAAGGTGAATTTTTTCCCTCTCAAATTAGGAATAAAATAAGGACATCCACTCTCAGTTTTTCTTTTCAACATTGTACTGGAGGCTGTATCCAGGACATTTAGACAAGAAAATGAAATAAAAGACATTGAAAAAAAGAGGTAAAACTGTCTCTATTGCAGATGTCATGATCTTGCATATAGAAAATCTTTTATATAAGTCCACTAAAGAGTTGTTTGTGTATAAGCTGTTAGAATGAATGCTGCTGCTGCTAAGTCACTTCAGTCATGTCCGACTCTGTGCGACCCCATAGATGGCAGCCACCAGGCTCCCCCGTCCCTGGGATTCTGCAGACAAGAACACTGGAGTGGGTTGCCATTTCCTTCTCCAATGCATGAAAGTGAACAGTGAAAGTGAAGTCAGTCAGTCGTGTCCAACTCTTAGCGACCCCATGGACTGCAGCCTACCAGGCTCCTCCATCCATGGGATTTTACAGGCAAGAGTACTGGAGTGGGGTGCCATTGCCTTCTCTGGTTAGAATGAATAAATGAGTTCAAAAGGTTGCAGGATATAAGGTCAATATACAATAATCTATTGCATTTCTATATACTAGCAACAAACAACCTAAAGATGAAATTAAGAAAATAATTCCATTTATGATACCATCAATAAAACATTTAGGAATAAAATTCAACAAGAGAAGTGAAAATTTTTTCAAAACATTGTTGAAAAAAATTAAAGACCTAAATAAATATCTCATGTTCCTGAATTACAAGACCTGATATTGTTAAGATGATAACAGACCCCAAACTGCTCTACATAGCTAATCCAGTTCCCATAAGACAACATAGAATGCCAAAAGTAGATACATAGAAGATGAAAAATAAGAGAAGGGAAGTCTTAGATGGGTTGGATAGAAACCACTTTCTTAGTCACACCTAGCCAAAGATAGTGAACAATTTAGGAACTGAAAATTAGTATTCATAATCATATGTATTTTATGCCAAATGAACAGGAAATTGTGTACAGGTCTCATTCCAAAATTTAAACTCATTCTTCTCAACTAACATTTTTACAATATTCACAAAATTCAGAATTGATTTTGGGGGAATATGGTTGAGATAACTATCAGGAGTGAATGAACCATCCCTGACAATTATGGTCACTATTTTATTGCCAAAGTGGGAAGATGGACCCATTTTGTAATAGTGCCTTAGCCCATGTCTATCCAGTAATGATAAATAGTACCCACGTAGGGGTGATCACATGAATAATCAATATCATTACCATCTACATGATTTTTCATGCTAAACAAGTTTTCTAGCTAAAAGAAACTATATATTTATTCTCATTTGTTCAGCTTGTATTGATTGCTTTCTATGATGCTACACACTGGGCAATGAGCTAGGATATGGCAGAGAACAAGCTCCAACTCTTGCTTCAACCCCAGAACTTGTCATCCGTTTAGATATTATCTGATTCAGTAGTTCTCAACTGGGTACAATTTTACATCCTGGGGGAGATTTGACAGTGTCTGGGGACTTTGTCACAACCAAGGGAATGCTATAGCATCTATTGAGTAGAGGCCAGGGATGCAGCTAAACACTCTAAAAGGTACAGGACCATCCCCCAAACAAAGAATTTTTCAGCCCAAAATGTCAACCGCACACCTAGTGAGAAACTCAAAGTCCTTATTTTATAGAAGAATAAACTGAGGCATATGTAGTAATGTACCCAAGATCATTGGCTCTACAGAAGTGAAGTCTAGAAATCCTAGTTCTGTTCTGCATTCAATAAATTTCCACCCTCTCTTCCTTGAACTAATATTGAGGACTCATTCTGACATGTATTATTCCTTTCCTAAAATGGGCTCTGCAGTGGCACCCTGATGGAGGGCTGTATTAGCCAGAAATGGAGAAGCAATCACCTTTGATATACATGATTGCTGCAGGAGACAGACTCAACTTGAGTAACAGAGCTGCCTTGGATATGGCTTCTGGACTTTGAAAGCAAGGATACTGGGAAGAAAAGCCTGGACTCAGAATTTTCATTTATGCATTCTTTCCTTGTCTTATTCATTCCTGCATTCAACAACAACAAAATAATACTGGGCCACTACTATATGCCAAGCATAGGCTAGAAACCAGAGGCAAGGCAATGAATAATAAATATGTGGCCCCTTTTTTCAAGTTCAGTTCAGTTCAAGAGCTTTTGGTAAACAAGAGACACAGAGATGAACAAGACATTATAATGCATTGAGACAGAAACACTGGTGGAGGCAAGCACAGGATGAAATAAGATATGCCAGTTGGTCAGAGTTATTGGTTGCAAGCAACCGAAACCAATTTTGGCTTATTTCAGCAGAAAAAGTTACTGGGAAAATACCAGGGAGCCCACAGAAGTGCCAGAGAGCCTAAAGAACAAGACTCAGAAAATAAGCAGGAGAAGGGAGGCTCAGCTGTAGCTAGTACCTCAGTCTCAAAACCACTGTGATGAGGAGCACAACTGTAGTCAGTGAACTACTCCAGCACGGGATGCTGTAAATTTGTACTAGACTCTGCCCAATGCCCCTGGAGGCAGCATTTTGCTGGCACAGCTGTGACAGGATGGCTTCCTCATTATCCCAGCTTTTTTAACTTTCCAGATCCTAAAGCAAAATCTTTGGCTCACTCTAGTTGCAAGGCATGTTGGAAAAGTGAGCATCTCACCCGTTGAGCTTCTGCAGATAGAGGCCAACTGTTTCCCACCACCAATTGTGGTTCAGTCAGCAAGTCATTTCTGACTCTTCGTGACCACATGGACCGTAGCACGCCAGGACTCCGTGTCCCCCAGCATCTCCCAGACTTTGCCCAAGTTCATATCCATTGCATTGGTAATACCATCCAACCATCTCATCCTCTGTTGCCCTCTTCTTCTTCTGCATTTAAGCTTTTCCAGGATCAGGTTCTTTTCCAATGAGTCATCTGTTCACATTGGGTGGCCAAAGTATTGGAGCTTCAGCATCAGTCCTTCCAGTGAATATCCAGGGTTGATTTCCTTGATTTGATGCATGAGACAGGGCACTCAGGGCCAGTGCACTGGGATGACCCTGAGAGATAGGATGGGTAGGGAGGCGGGAGGGGGTTTCAGGATGGGGGACACAAGTACACCCATGGCTGATTCATGTCAATGTATGGCAAAAACCACTACAATATTATAAAGTAATTAGCCTCCAATTAAAGTAAATAAATTAAAAAAAAAAAGATTGACTGGTTTGATCTCCTTGCTGTCCAAGGGACTCTCAAAAATCTTCTCCAGCACCACAGTTTGAAAGCATTGTTTCTTCAGCACTCTACCTTTTTTATGGTCCAACTCTCACAACCATATGTGACTACTGGAAAGACCATAGCTTTGACTACACAGACCTTTGTCAGCAAACTGATGCCTTTGCCTTTTAACACAGTTTCTAGGTTTGTCACAGCTTTCCTGCCAAGAAGCAATCATCTTCTAATTTCATGGCTGCAGTCATCATCCACAGTGATTTTAGAGCCCAAGAAGAGAAAATCTGTCAATGCTGCCAATTTTTGCCCTTTCTTTAGTTCCTATTCACTTTCTGCCATTAGAGTGGTATCATCCACATAGCCGAGATTGTTGTTACTTCTCCTGGAAACCTTGACTCCAGCCTATAACTCATCCAGCCTGGCAGTTCTCATGATGTACTCTGTGTATAAGTTAAATAAGTTGGAGAAAAAAGAGGAGTGAAAATTTTCTATACTTTGTTATTCCCATCTTTGGATGAAATGTTTCTTTGATATTCCCAATTTTCTTGAAGAGATCTCTAGTCTTTCCCCTTCTGTTTCTTTCCTCTATTTTTTTGCGTTGTTCATTGAGAAAGGTTTCTTATCTCTCCTTGCTAGTCTCTGAACTCTGCATTTTGTTGGGTGTATTTTTCCCTTTCTCCCTTGCATTTCAACTTTCATTAGCTATTTGTATGGATGTGAGAGTTGGACTGTGAAGAAAGTTGAGTGCCGAAGACTTGATGCTTTTGAACTGTGGTGTTGGAGAAGACTCTTGAGAGTCCCTTGGACTGCAAGGAGATCCAACCAGTCCATTCTAAAGATCAGTCCTGGGTGTTCTTTGGAAGGAATGATGCTAAAGCTGAAACTCAATACTTTGGCCACTCATGTGAAGAGTTGACTCAGTTGGAAAAAGACTCTGATGCTGGAGGGATTGGGGGCAGGAGGAGAAGGGGACGACAGAGGATGAGATGGCTGGATGGCATCACCGACTCGATGGACGTGAGTTTGAGTGAACTCGGGAGTTGGTGATGGACAGGGAGGTCTGGCGTGCTGCGATTCATGGGGTCGCAAAGAGTCAGACACGACTGAGCGACTGAATTGAACTGAACTGAAAGCCTCCTCAGACAACCACTTTGCCTTCTTGCTTTCCTTTTCCTTTGGGATGGTTTTGTTTGATGCCTCCTGTACAATATTAATGGACCTCCATCCATAGTTCTTCAGGCACTCTGTTTACTAGATTTAAACCCTGAATCTATTCTTCGCCTCTTCTGTATATTAATAGGGAATTTGATTTAAGTCATACCTGGCTGGCCTAGTGGTTTTCCCCACTTTCTTTAGTTTAAGCATGAATTTTGCTATGAGAAGGTTTGATGATTTGAGCCACAGTCAGCTCCAGGTCTTGTTTTTGCTGACTGTATACAGCTTCTTCATCTTCAGCTACAAAGAACGTAATCAGTCTAATTTTGGTATTCACTGTTTGGCGATGTTCATGTATAAAGTCACCTCATGTGTTGTTGGAAAAGGGTGTTTGCTATGACTAGTGTATTCTCTTGGCAGAATTCTGTTAGCTTTTGCCCTGCTTCACTTTGTACTCCAAGACCAAACTTGCCTGTTACTCCAGGTATCTCTTGACTTCCTACTTTTGCATTCCATTCCCCTACGATGAATAGAACATCTTTTGTTGGTGTTAGTTCTAGGAAAGCAGAGACATTACTTTGACAACAAAGGTCTATCTAGTCAAAGCTATGGCTTTTCCAGTAGTCATGTATAGATGTCAGAGTTGGACCATAAAGAAAACTGAGCACCAAAGAATTGATGCTTTTGAACTGTGGTGCTGGAGAAGACTCTTGAGAGTCCCTTGGACTGCAAGGAGATCAAGCCAGTCAATCCTAAAGGAAATCAGTCCTGAATATTCATTGGAAGGACTGATGTTGAAGCTGATGCTCCAATACTTTGGCCACCTGATGCGAAGAACTGACTCATTAGAAAAGACCCTGATGCTGGGCAAGATTGAAGACAAGAGGAGAAGGGGACGACAGAGGATGAGATGGTTGGATGGCATCACCAACTTGATGGACATGAGTTTGAGCAAGCTCCAGGAGTTGGTGATGGACAGGGAAGCTTGGCATGCTACAGTCCATGGAGTCACAAATAGTTGGATGTGACTAAATGATTGAACTAAACTGAACTTCCATGCTATATTTCCCTCATTGCTCTTATTATTATCTCTATTTTTTATATATACTTGTCTGCATCTCCCTTCTCAGATGTAAGCTCCATCTGACAGAAATCTGTGTCCAGGTCATTCACTGCCATGTCCCCAGTGCCAAGAACAGTGTCTAAAGCATAGTAGACTCTCAGTAAACATTGTTGAGCAAATGAATAAATGAATTCTTCAAACACTGGGCAATTAATGATTCCAAGGATCCAAATTTCAACAAGCACTCACTATACAGATCTTCTGGGAAAGGCACATAACATAACCTGGCCTGGGGATAAAAGTTTCCTGTAAGAAGTGAAACATGAGCTGAGTCATCATAAGAGGCAATGCAGAGAAATCAGGATCAAGAAAGCAAGATAAACAATTATGTGGGATTCCAAGAGTGTATTCTTTTATGTTTTGGCATGATTCTGGGATGCTCCCTGCATCATTTGTGTGAAGAAGGTGCTGGGTTGGACAGGTTTAGCATCAGACTTGACCACAAAAACCCAAGATTCAGAGCTTAGTGGTGGAAGAAATCTAACCAAAAGCAACCAAGAGTGAATTCCCTCTAGAATCAAATGGTAAGTTCCCAGGAACACCTGGAGCCTTAAACAAGACAGTATTATTCTGAACATGATTTTGAAGAAGCAGTGAAAAATAAACCATGATCAAATCTAAAAGGTGAATGAATTTTTCTCCAGTTTGAAGGTGCTTGTATTTTACCTGGACAGCTTTTTTGTTCAAATGATTATGTTCCTATAGAACTTTTTGTAATTCATAAAAATTCACAGGACATGGAGGGCCAGAAAAAAAAAAAAAAAAAAAAAGAGTAGGTGGCAGGGTTATTACTTGAAGTTCAATTCAATAAATATAATTTATTTTTCTATAGAGTCCTTTATCCGAAATATTGCCAGAGGCTTTATGGTCCAACAAGACCGAGTTTGAATGACTTAAGTTATTTGCTTTCAGATCAAATGGACTTTTATGAACATTTTGACTTCCCCCTGTACTAAATGAAGTGATATACAGCTATTCTTGACATAATTTCTGTCACCACCATTATCTTTCCTCGCTTCAGCTCTTTCACAGAGCTTCAGGATGACATAAAGTGATAATTGCTGCAGTATTTCCCTCACAGAGGGGACTGATTCTGCTTCTTTTCGTCAGTCACTTCAGAAAGGGCTTCCACAAGATGCTGAGTAAGGGGATGAAGGGAGCTGATAAGGACATTATCCTAATGACAGGACACAGGATTCACTGCTCTGTCATATCCAACTGACCCAGGCATGACTGTAGACAGTTTCCTAGGTCCTGAGAATATAAACATGACCCAGATGCAGCCTTGGCACCTTACACCTTACCTCATCTCCTTAAGACATTCATATAGATAGTAATTGAAAGGCAATTTACATATTTGGTGCAGTTTTTGCTATAAACACCAAAGGCAAAAGCCTTCATAGGGCACAGCAAAACTCAAAAATCCTTCTCCAGCCTGTCTCTCTTCTCTCTTTCCACCTTCCTAAAACGCCCTCGTAAATCAATCCCTGGCAGCCTTTCCACTTTACCTCCTTCCCCTCTTTAGGCTGAACTCTCTGGTTTCTGTCACTTTTTCTCTTTTACTCTCACCTAGGTACTATACAAGAAAACAAAGCAAGTAAGGTGGGCCCAAGGCAGAAAGATTACAGAGGTTTATAGCTTAATATATTTCCTTTTATAACCTGTCCTAGATTCTCCCTTCAAGGAGTGCTCATTCTGAGCATGGTTGTGTTTTAGTTAAACCTAGAGTATAAAACATTATGTTATCACCTCAACTTCCTGTTTGTTTATAGAAGAAAAAATCCTTAGAAATGGCCAGAGAAGAAAAGGACTGTATATAACTTAACATGACCAAAGATTTAATTACCTCAATGTGATCCAGGAACAACTACTTCTTTGTAAGAGTGGAGAAAATCCCAGAGAAAAAGGACCTGCTTTTTTCCTAATTCCCTAATTCCCTAATGGCTAATTGTCTAGCAGTCAAGACAATAGCTTTTTTAATTGTGGTAAAATAAACATAACATAAAATTTACCATTTTTAAGTGTACAGTTAAATGGCATTAAGTACATTAATTGGCTTTGGAGAGCTTTCAGGTTGGCGGAGATTTGGGGAGGGTGGTGGTCCTGGGGAGGGCACAGGAGCCCCACAACCCTGCCCCCATCCTTTGTCCTAAGAATCTCTTCCATCTGGCTGCTCCTTCTGTAGTAAGCCAGTCATCAGTTAGTAAGATGTTTCTCTGAGTTCTGTGAGCCATTCTAACAAATTAACCAACCCCAAGGAGGGTCTTCCCTGGTGGCTCAGAGGTTAAAGCGTCTGTCTGAAATACGGGAGACCTGGGTTTGATCCCTGGGTTGGGAAGTTCCCCTGGAGAAGGAAATGGCAACCCACTCCAGTATTCTTGCTTGGAGAATCCCATGGACAGAGGAGCCTGGTGGGCTACAGTCCACAGGGTTGCAAAGAGTCAGGCACGACTGAGCGACCTTACTTAGTTACTTACTTAAGTACATTGATATTGTTGTATGACCATCATCACTATCCATCTCCAGAAAATTTTCATCTTCTTAAACTATAGACATTAGGCAATTCCCCATTTTCCCCTCCCAGCACTCAGCCCCTGAAATCAGCATTCTACCTTCTCCCTCTGTGATTGACTACTCTAGCTAACTCATAAGTGAAATCATATAATTTTTGTCTTTTTGTGGTTGGCTTAGCTCACATAGCATAATGTCCTCAAATATTCCACTGGTACATATATTTACCAGACTTGTTTATCCTTTCATTCATTGGTAGACATTTTGGTTGCTTCCACTTTCTGGCTATTGAGAATAATACTGCTATGAATAGGAATGTATTCCAGCTGTCATTTTTATCCATTACAAAAGTCTGGAGACTGTTTCATTTCTGCTGGATTTTTACTGGGTAGAAAATTAGTAGCCTTGAACATCTAGTGCTTCAGCTCCTTACTCATCATTAAAGTAGATGCTTTGTGGACATTTGCCAACCCATATCCCTGTGGAGAGTGAAAAAGTTGGCTTAAAGCTCAACATTCAGAAAACGAAGATCAGGGCATCCAGTCCCATCACTTCATGGGAAATAGATGGGGAAACAGCGGAAACAGTGTCAGACTTTATTTTGGGGGGGTCGAAAATCACTGCAGTGGTGACTGCAGCCATAAATTAAAAGACGCTTATTCCTTGGAAGGAAAGTTATGACCAACCTAGATAGCATATTGAAAAGCAGAGACATTACTTTGCCAACAAGGGTCCGTCTAGTCAAG
>NW_011494644.1:2617404-2619053 GCF_000754665.1 Bison bison bison | reverse complement strand
AGTTGACTCATTGGAAAAGACTCTGATGCTGGGAGGGATTGGGGGCAGGAGGAGAAGGGGACAACAGAGGATGAGATGGCTGGATGGCATCACTGACTCAATGGACGTGAGTCTGAGTGAACTCGGGAGTTGGTGATGGACAGGGAGGCCTGGCGTGCTGCGATTCATGGGGTCTCAAAGAGTCGGACACGACTGAGAGACTGAACTGAATTGATCCCTGTTCTCTAACAACTGCCTCCTCATCCATTGATTGGGATGCTGCAGCTCTTTTGTGAGTGACTTCACTCCTCCCTGGACACAGCCAATTGAATAAGGGAAAACTCTGACCAGGGGAAACTAAGTCATTGGCTGAGATGAGCCAATCATATTCCTTCCACAAATTTGGAATTTGCACTCATGAAGAGACTGGGTCAGTAGGAGTCCACAAATATTGGACTTGTGAAATATGTAAGTTCAGGGCCATGGGGCCAGTCAGCTACTCTCTAAGGTAGAAAATGGAGAAAGCTAATCCCCAAGAGAAAAGAGTAAAGTCTTATTACAGACTTTCACATCCATACATGACTACTGGACAAACCATAGCTTTTTAAATGCAACCTTTGCCAGCAAAGTGATATCTCTGCTTTATAATATGATGTCTAAGTTTGTCACAGATTTTCTTTCAAGGAGTAAGCATCTTTTAATTTCGTGACTTCAGTCATCATTTCCAGTGATTTTTGGAGCCCAAGAAAATATCTGTCACTGTTTCCACTTTTTCCCCACCTATTTGCCATGAAGTGATGGGACTGGATGCCATGATCTTTATTTTTTGAATATTGAGCTTTAAGCCAGTTTTTTTTTCGCTCTCCTCTTTCACCTTCATCAAGATGCTCTTTAGTTCCTCTTAGCTTTCTGCTATTAAAATGGTATCATCTGCATATCTGAGGTTGTTAATACTTCTCCATCTGGTCCCATGATTTCATGGCAAATAGATGGGGAAACAGTGGAAAAGGTGGCTGACTTTATTTTGGGGGGGCTCCAAAATCATTGCAGATGTTGATTGCAGCCATGAAATTCAAAGATGCTTACTCCTTGGAAGGAAAGTTATGACCAGCCTAGACATCATGTTAAAAAGCAGAGACATGGAAGCAACCTAGATGTCCATCAGCAGATGAATGGATAAGAAAGCTGTGGGACATATACACAATGGAGTATTACTCAGCCATTAAAAAGAATACATTTGAATCAGTTCTAATGAGGTGGATGAAACTGGAGCCTATTATACAGAATGAAGTAAGCCAGAAAGAAAAACACCAATACAGCATACTAACGCATATATATGGAATTTAGAAAGATGGTAACAATAACCCTGTATACGAGACAGCAAAAGAGACACTGATGTATAGAACAATCTTTTGGAATCTGTGGGAGAGGGAGAGGGTGGGATGATTTGGGAGAATGGCATTGAAACATGTATAATATCATATATGAAATGAGTCACCAGTCCAGGTTCGATGCACGATACTGGATGTTTGGGGCTGGTGCACTGGGACTACCCAGAGGGATGGTATGGGGACGGAGGAGCGAGGAGGGTTCAGGATGGGGAACACATGTATACCTGTGGCAGATTCATTTTGATATATGGCAAAACCAATACAATATTGTAAAGTTAA
>NW_011494644.1:2608432-2617304 GCF_000754665.1 Bison bison bison | reverse complement strand
AGGGAAAAAAAAAAAAAAGCAGAGACATTACTTTGCCAACAAAGGCCCGTCTAGTCAAGGCTATGGTTTTTCCAGTAGTTATGTATGGATGTGAGAGTTGGACTATAAAAAAAGCTGAGTGCTGAAGAATTAATGCTTTTGAAATGTGGTGTTGGAGAAGACTCTTGAGAGTCCCTTGGACTGCAAGGAGATCCAACCAGTCAATCCTAAAAGGAGATCAGTGTTCATTGGAAGGACTGATGTTGAAGCTGAAACTCCAATACTTTGGACATCTGATGTGAAGAGCTGACTCATTTGAAAAGACCCTGATGCTGGGAAAGATTGAGGACAGGAGAAGAAGGGGACAACAGAGGATGAGATGGTTGGATGGCATCACTGACTCAATGGACATGAGTTTGTGTAGGCTCTGGGAGTTGGTGATGGACAGGAAGGCCTGGCATGCTGCGGTTCATGGGGTTGCAAAGAGTCGAACATGACTGAGTGACTGAACTGAACTGAACTGAATATTTCTCCTGGCAATCTTGAGTCCAGTAGTCATGTACAGATGTGAAAGTTTGACCATAAAGAAGGCTGAATGATGAAGAATTGATGCTTTCAAACTGTGGTGCTGGAGAAGATTGTTGAGAGCCCCTGGACAGCAAGATCAAATCAGTAAATCCTAAAGGAAATCAACCCTGAATATTCATTGGAAGGGCTGATGCTGAAGCTGAAGTTCCAACACTTTGGCCACCTGATGTGAAGAGCCAACACTTTGGAAAAGACCCTGATGTTGGGAAAGAGTCAAGGCAGTAGAAGAGAGCACCAGAGGTTGAGATAGTTGAATATTATCACCAATTCAATGGACATGATTTTGAGCAAACTCTAGGAGATACTGAAGGACAGGGAAGCCTGGTATGCTGTGGTCCATGGGGTCACAAAGAGTCAGACAGCACTTAGCAACTGAACATCAATCGAATTGGGAACCAGAAGCCTAGAGAATTCCTAATACTATCAAATGTGCCATCATGAAACCTCTGAGTTGGAAAGAATCCATAGAGATGACATAGTCCAACTCCTTTTGAATGGAAAGAAGCCATAACCAGGATGCAAGGAAGGGAGGATTTGTTTGAGGTCATAGAGGCAGTGATCAGATCTCTAACTAGAGGCATCCCTTTTTACTTTCCATAGCTGCCCATGTACCCATACTTACACATTGACATGCTAGTTCAAATAGAAACATATACTTAAATGTCAATGAATGCACGTGATACCCATATTAGATATTCACACACACTCAGATATGCATTTGCTCCAACCCTATGCACACTTGCATCTCCATTAACATGTTCATAAGACTCCATACAAAGTATGCATAGCAATGTGGCTATGTCACTAACTAACATATGAACATGCATGTACCCATGGAGAGAGAGAGAGACAGAGACAGAGGGAGAGGAGAGACTGCAAAATCTGTCACTCCATCATCCTGCTGTTCAATGTAGTGGGAATCACATCCCAATCCTCATGTGTCCCTTCTCATTGGAGATGCCCTTTGTTCTACATTTGGGACACATTCTTTTTTCCTGTATTCAGAAAGACATTAAGAACAAGATCAGGGGTTGTGCAATACAGCACAATGAAAAAACTAAATATATAATGAAAATGCCTGTAAAGAGGTCTGCCACATACTCCATACCCATAACCACTAGGGTAACTGACATCTCACCCTCTGTATTGACAGTCTCCCTACCACGTGTTTGGGGCTACCTACCTGACTAGGAAGACTGACAAGGCGCTAGAGCCAAGATTAAGAATATCTGTAAGACCAAGAGGTATGGGAAGGGGTGCAGACGTAGAAGCAAGTTTGAGATATGGTGAAATACCTAAGCATGTCACCACACATTACCTGACACATAGTAAGTGCTTAGTGAATACCTGGGTGGATGGATGGACAAACAAGTGGACAGATGGATAAGTGGATGAGCAGATGCCTGGGCAGATAGCCTAGAACATTCTGCACCCTGCCCCCACTTCAGTCTTATAACTCAATTCCCTGACACAGTAGTAGGCACGTAGTAGGTGTTCAAACAACAGTTAAGTCAGCTGGATGGCTGATTGGATGAAGGAATAAGTGATTCAGAATCTTTTCCACCCTTTTGGGAAAATGAATGTTTGCCCAAACTGGCATTTTGGATTGAGGAAAGTGAGACATGGGGAGGAGAAGAACTGGTGTTTACTGGTACTTACTACATTCCAGGGGCTTCCTTGGTGGCTCAGTATCCATGTGCAGTGTTGGAGGCCTGGGTTCGATCCCTGGGTTAGGAAGATTCCTGTGGAGGAGACAGTTGGACACGACTGAGCAACTAAGCCCAAAGCAGCACTATGCTCCAGACAGAACAGTTGCACGTGTCGTCCCGTTTAATTCTCAAAAGAAGCCTGTAAGGCAGGTTCTACTATTATCTTCTCCACTTTACAGTTGATGAACCTGAGACATAGAGAGATTAAGTACTTTGCCCAAGGTCACTTGCTCAAGTTAGTGAATGGAGAGCAAGCATTTGAACCAGGGCTGTCTGACTCTTGCTTGCAACAATGCAATCACGCCATAGTGTAGAAAGATTTCCCCAGGTGTGCTGGGGTGTGGGAGCCTAGTTTACATAACAGATGAGGGAGAGGCAGCTCTGGCTGTTTTGACTCAGGATCCCAGAACTCTTCTTGCTGCCTAGGACATCTGCATGGACCAGTGAAGCCCCGTAAGGTGTGGAATGAAACTGCTGTTCTGTGGGACATTCCAGTGCTCTTCCTGGTCCTGTGCTAAGAGGGCTCCCAGGCTACCACAAGTAGAGATAAAATTACATCCCACAAAACTTCCAACCAATAGGGAGAAAAGCAGTAAAGGTTGTGACATAATAGGAAAAAATCCTGATAACCCTGAGCTTTGTTGCCTCACCCATCGTGAGCTTCATTTCCTCAGATGTGAAGTGGGCATAATGCTGTCACCTTCCCAGGGTGGCATGTGGGTGAAATGAAATGATGCATGCTCTCCACATAGTGCATATAATATGTGCCCATAGTGCAAGTTGCTCAGTCATGTCCAAGTCTTTGTGACCCCACAGACTATACAGCCCATGGAATTCTCCAGGCCAGATTACTGGAGTGGGTAGCTTTTCCCTTCTCCAGGGGCTCTTCCCAACCCAGGGATTGAACCCAGATCTCCCACATTGCAGGCAGATTCTTTTCCAGCTGAGCCACAAGGGAAGCCCAAGAATACTGGTGTGGGTAACCTATCCCTTCTCCAGCAGATCTTTCCAACTTAGGAGTCGAACCAGGGTCTCCTGCATTGCAGGCAGATTCTTTACCAACTGAGCTATCAGAGAAACTTCAAGTGCCCATAGAACATATAATAAATGTCAGATGGTGGTGTAACAGTGGAGGAAGACTTGTAAGTGCATGCTCAATCACTCAAACATATTCAACTCTTTGCAATCGCATGGACTGTAGCCCACCAGGCTCCTCTTTCCATGAGATTTTCCATGCAAGAATACTGGAGTGGGTTGCCATTTCCTCCTCCAGGGGATCTTCCTGACACATGTCTCCCATGGCTCCTGCATTGGAAGGCAGATTCTTTACCTCTGAGACACCTGGAAAGCCCCCAGAAGAAGGAAGAAGTCTCAGAAGATCCTAATTTTCTAGCTCCATTGGGTGGCAACTCCTTTTCTCTGTCTCTTCTGGCAGAGTAAAATGATAAGAAAAGGAATTAGATAGATTTGAATTAGAATGTCAACTATGCTATTAACTATAATAACAGAGTGACCTTAG
This sequence comes from Bison bison bison, assembly GCF_000754665.1. Classification (NCBI taxonomy): domain Eukaryota; kingdom Metazoa; phylum Chordata; class Mammalia; order Artiodactyla; family Bovidae; genus Bison; species Bison bison. Next base: position 2,613,509 of record NW_011494644.1, on the reverse strand, counting down.
GCAAGTCATTTAACCTCTCTGAGCTTCCATTACTACTTACTTAAATGTGGAGAATATTTCTTAACTTATGTTGTAAAAGTCAAAGTAAGTGAAGCATGGCACACAGGAAGGGGTACATAAACATGTTTCTTCCTTTCCTGTTTCCAGGGGCCTTAGGGTTTTGCAGTAAGAACTGACAGCCCCCAACCCCCATGAAATCCACAGATATTCCCTTAGGACAAAGTTTCCCCAGCCATTCTTCCCCCAAGGGCTTACAGTTCCCTCCTTCTCACCAGGCTCCAAGACTTGCTAGCTTCAGCTCCTCTGCTGTGGGATAAGTTCTTCCTTGTTATTTATCTCCAAACAGCAAGGGAGAAAGAGCAGGCCACCTCCTGCCGTAAGTAGACTATCCTCAGATAGAGAAATCGCTCCTCTAGGCAGCACAGGTAAAGAAAGATTTGGGCCCTACATGAATAATCTGGGCTCCAGAGAAGTTGGGAGCACCACACTCAATCATCAGTTGGCATCACTGGGACTCCTGAAAAAATGACATGTGAGAGGAGGCTTTGGGGGGCCAGTGAGACAATTTTCTAGTTGGCCATGCCATCTAGATAATGCCCGGCTGTCAGGCTCCCAGAGGGGCAGCCAGGCAGATCCACAATGGCGAGTGGAGTTACCTGTCACGTCAGCCTTTGCCACAACCACAAGGTTGGAGTCTCTTCTCCTCCTTGGGTTTCTCAATCCAGAGTGTATGTCTGTGCTGGGCCTGGCACCGAGCATGGGTGGCATGGAGCTGAATCGATCAGGATCCTGCCTAGGAAGAGTGCTCAGAGGCGGTAGACATGTGCGCAAACTGTCACATGTAGTAATCACTGTGCTGAGTGTTAATTCACTTCATCTAGACCACTGCACTGCAGTCAGTGCAATTACGATCCCCATTTCACTAACATGGAAAGTGAGATACAAAGGTTCAGTGACTTGCCCAAAATTAACATCGGCACATAGCAGAGGCAAAAACAGAGACCAGACAGTGTAGCTCTGAGACTTCCATCAAAAAACTAATAGGATGACCCAGAGGGATGGTATGGGGAGGGAGGAGGGAGGAGGGTTCAGGATGGGGAACACATGTATACCTGTGGCGGATTCATTTTGATACATGGCAAAACCAATACAATATTGTAAAGTTTAAAAATAAAATTAAATTAAATTTAAAAAACTAATAGGGCCATACAGGCTTTATATTCTATTGTTTTCCTCTGAGAAAACAATAGAATGGGAAAGATGAGAGATCTCCTCAAGAAAATTAGAGAATACAAAGGGAACATTTCATGCAAAGAACAGTGGAAAATTATTTAAGAGATGGGAATACCAAACCATCTTACCTACCTCCTGAGAAATCCATATGCAGGTCAAAAAGCAATGGTTAGAACCAGACATGGAGCAATGAACTGGTTCCAACTTGGGAAAGGAATACGTCAAGGCTGTGTATTGTCACCCTGCTTATTTAACTTATATGCAGAGTGCATCATGTGAAATGCTGGGCTGGATGAAGCACAAGCTGGAATCAAGATTGCCGGGAGAAATATCAATAGCTTCAGATATGCAGATGACACCACCCTTATGGCAGAAAACAAAAGGAACTAAAGAGCTTCTTGATGGAAACGAAAGAGGAGAGTGAAAAATCTGGCTTAAAATTCAACATTCAAAAAAACTGAGATGATGGCATCCAGTCCCATCACTTCATGGCAAATAGATGGGGAAACAATGGAAACATTGACAGATTTGATTTTCTTGGGCTCCAAAATCACTGCAGATGGTGACTGCAGCCATGAAGTAAAAGACACTTGCTCCTTGGAAGAAAAGCTGTGACCAACCTAGACAGCATATTAAAGAGCAGAGACATCACTTTGCTGACAAAGGTGCATATAGTCAGAGCTATGGTTTTCCCAGTCATTATGTATGGATGTGGACAATAAAGATAGCTGAGAGCCAAAGAATTGATGCTTTTGAACTGTGGTGTTGGAGAAGACACTTGGAGTCCCTTGGACAGCAAGGAGATCAAACCAGTCAATCCTAAAGGAAATTAACCTTGATTATTCATTGGAAGGACTGATGCTGAAGCTGATGCTCTAAGACTTCGGCCACCTGATGCAAAGAATGGACTCATTTGAAAAGACCCTGATGCTGGGAAAGATTGAAGGCGGTAGGAGAAAGGGACAACAGAGGGTGAGATGGTTGGATGGCATCACTGACTTAATGGACATGAATTTGAGCAAGCTCCAGGAGTTGGTGATGGACAGGGAGGCCTGGTGTGCTGCAGTCCATTGGGTCGCAAAGAGTCGGACATCACAGAGCGACTGAACTGCATGCAGCCTTTGGGATAAAGTGCTCAAGGCAGTGCACAAAGAAAGCCTGAGCAGACTTCCCAGATCCCATATTGTTTGGACTAATAGGGGTGCAGGAGGTGGGCATTCAGGCAGAAGAAACAGCATGAGTAAACACACAGGGGATGCACCATGGGCTCGGAAAGTGGACAGGCTGCACCCCACCTCATGTGCCAGTGGGAAGGTCCTGGAGAAGAAGGTTGGTAGGAAGGGGCTCAAGCACCAGTGGAGAAGGAAATTGCAACCCACTCCACTATTCTTGCCTGGAAAATTCCATGGACAGAGGAGCCTGGAGGGCTACAGTCCTTGGGGTTACAAAGAGTTAGATATGACTGAGTGACTGAGCACAAGCATGAGTTCAAGAGCAGTTTTGAGGCCACTGGGGTTTTAGAGCAGGAGAGAGACCTGATCAGATCTGAGTTTTGGGGGCTCAGGTGGTAACATGTGCAGAGCAGCAAGGCAGGGGCTGAGCCCCAGGAAGAGGGCTGGAGAGGAGGGTGCAGGCACTTAAAGATGAGTCTGTAGTATTTGAGGAAGAAAGGGGAAAAGGGAGGAGAAAGATGAAACCCAAGGAAAAGTAAAGGAGAGTGAGGTAGAGAGAAGCAAGGAGAAGAAAGAAGCAGGGAAAGGAAAGACACAACTCTGGCCAGGACCCAAGACACATGCTTCTCTCAGCCTTTCCCCTTTCACGTGGGCCATGACCATAGGATGGTCATGATGGATGGGGCATGACCATAGAAGACCTGAACCTGAACTACAAATATTGATCATTCCTGGTCCTCAGCAATGGTGTGAGGTAGGGACTTTTGTCTCCATCCTCAGAGTAATGACACATAGGTGATGATTTAAATAAGATAATGGATATTTTCAAGACTTTGGCCAGTGGTTCTCAGCTGTGGCTTCTTTTTAGAATCACTTCAAGAGTTAAAAAAAAATTTGATGCTTTGGCCCCATCAAACCAAAGTCTGTGGTGGAGCAGTCTGGACATTAGGAGTTTTAAACTCCCAGATGATTTTAAAGTGCAGCCAGGATGGAAAACCAGTGCTTTGGTCAGTTGGGCACCAGTTTTGTGGGTTTTGTCATATCTGACTCCAAAACAAAAACAAAAGCAAGGTCATTTTCTCAATGTAGCTTTTTACCATTGCCCACCAAAGATGACGGGCCCAAGGGCACTGTGTTAGAGAGAAAGTTTAGCAAGCATCAGAGGGCACCAAACTGATGCTCTCTTTCAACGTAATCATATAGGAATACATTTAAAGGGTGCATCCTTCTTATGGGCTTGATAAAAGACAGAAATGGTATGGACCTAACAGAAGCAGAAGATATTAAGAAGAGATGGCAAGAATACACAGAAGAACTGTACAAAAAAGATTTTCACGACCCAGATAATCACGATGGTGTGGTCACTGACCTAGAGCCAGACATCCTGGAATGTGAAGTCAAAGCCTTAGAAAGCCTTAGAAAGCCTTAGAAAGCATCACTATGAACAAAGCTAGTGGAGGTGATAGAATTCCAGTTGAGCTATTCCAAATCCTGAATGATGATGCTGTGAAAGTGCTGCACTCAATATGCCAGCACATTTGGAAAACTCAGCAGTGGCCACAGGACTGGAAAAGGTTGGTTTCCATTCCAATCCCAAAGAAAGGCAATGCCAAAGAATGCTCAAATTACCGCACAATTGCACTCATCTCACACGCTAGTAAAGGAATGCTCAAAATTCTCCAAGCCAGGCTTCAGCAATATGTGAACCGTGAACTTCCTGATGTTCAAGCTGGTTTTAGAAAAGGCAGAGGAACCAGAGATCAAATTGCCAACATCCGCTGGATCATGGAAAAAGCAAGAGAGTTCCAGAAAAACATCAATTTCTGCTTTATTGACTATGCCAAAGCCTTTGACTGTGTGGATCACAATCAACTGTGGAAAATTCTGAAAGAGATGGGAATACCAGACCACCTGATCTGCCTTTTGAGAAATTTGTATGCAGGTCAGGAAGCAACAGTTAGAACTGGACATGGAACAACAGACTGGTTCCAAATAGGAAAAGGGGTATGTCAAGGCTGTATATTGTCACCCTGTTTATTTAACTTATATGCAGAGTACATCATGAGAAACGCTGGGCTGGAAGAAACACAAGCCGGAATCAAGATTGCCGGGAAAAATATCAATAACCTCAGATATGCAGATGACACCACCCTTATGGCAGAAAGTGAAGAGGAACTCAAAAGCCTCTTGAGGAAAGTGAAAGAGGAGAGTGAAAAAGTTGGCTTAAAGCTCAACATTCAGAAAATGAAGATCATGGCATCTGGTCCCATCACTTCATGGGAAATAGATGGGGAAACAGTGGAAACAGTGTCAGACTTTATTTTTCTGGGCTCCAAAATCACTGCAGATGGTGACTGCAGCCATGAAATTCAAAGACGCTTACTCCTTGAAAGGAAAGTTATGACCAACCTAGATAGCATATTCAAAAACAGAGACATTCCTTTGCCAACAAAGGTTCGTCTAGTCAAGGTTATGGTTTTTCCTGTGGTCATGTATGGATGTGAGAGTTGGACTGTGGAGAAGGCTGAGCGCCAAAGAATTGATGCTTTTGAACTGTGGTGTTGGTGAAGACTCTTGAGAGTCCCTTGGACTGCAAGGAGATCCAACCAGTCCATTCTGAAGGAGATCAGCCCTGGGATTTCTTTGGAAGGAATGATGCTAAAGTTGAAACT
>NW_011494644.1:2607420-2608262 GCF_000754665.1 Bison bison bison | reverse complement strand
GGAGAAGACTCTTGAGAGTCCCTTGGACTGCAAGGAGATCCAACCAGTCCATTCTGAAGGAGATCAGCCCTGGGATTTCTTTGGAAGGAATGATGCTAAAGTTGAAACTCCAGTACTTTGGCCACCTCATGCAAAGAATTGACTCACTGGAAAAGACTCTGATGCTGGGAGGGATTGGGGGCAGGAGGAGAAGGGGACAACAGAGGATGAGATGGCTGAATGGCATCACTGACTCAATGGACGTGAGTCTGGGTGAACTCTGGGAGTTGGTGATGGACAGGGAGGCCTGGCATGCTGCAATTGATGGGGTCACAAAGAGTTGGACATGACTGAACAACTGATCTGATCTGATGGTCATGCCCCATCCACAACCTTCATTCCAACACCAGGGCTGGACTCAGGCCCAGGATCATAGCTCTGAAAACTCCTGCAAGATCTGCAAGATCGTGTCAAAGCTTCCCCATGTGAAGACACATCCACTTTAAAGCTTTTCCTCCTAAGACATGCAGTTTTCTGAGTAACCAGTGCAGCTCTAGCCCTGGTAACATTCCAATTCAACCAGCCTTGCTGAGGAGACAGAGGAATTCTGTGTCGTCTTCCCAGCCCAGCCCAGCCCATCCATCCTCAGTGGAGGGAAGCAGAGTCTTTTAATTAAGCCCCACATTGGTGCCAAGTGCTTCCAAAACATCGTGTGGGAGGAGTCTCTGAAGTGTGGGACAAGTTGACAAGGTGGGGGTCGTGATGGATCTTTCCACACCAGATTCAATTTGCCTCTAACGACTTGTGATCCAGCCAGCATCAGTCCAGACTAGAAGGGGCCCCCGTGATGCATGTGTTTTCTC
>NW_011494644.1:2589353-2607320 GCF_000754665.1 Bison bison bison | reverse complement strand
TCTGCAAAACAGGAACTACATTCCTTAAAGCCTTGAGGGGCCATATGAGAATCATCCATGAATGAAGCTTGCTAGGGTGGGTGTGGTAGGGAGTAGCAGAGACTGTGGCAAATAGGAGGAGAAATGCCAAGGAGAAAGCTGATACTGAGCTCCAGTCACCTGCTGCCCTGGAGGAATTGGGCCCAGTGTAGCCTAGTCTGATTTTTTTAGGAGCCCATTTCACTCAGAGTAAGAGCTGAAGTCCTGGCCAAAGCTTTAAAGACTCTCATGATCTGCTCCTCTTTCCCTGTTGCCACCATTTCTGTGTCCTCATTTCCTGTCACTCCCACCCCACTTGCTCTGTCCCATGCACGCTGTCATCCTGCTGATTCTGAAACACACCAGCCACACTCTCATCTCTGGGCCTTTGCACATGCTCCCTGACAAGCTCTTGCCCCAGACATCCCCATGGCTCATTCCCTCACTACCTTCAGGTGTTGTTTGCTCCAATCTATACTCTCTTAATGAGGTTCACTCCAACTAACTACCCTCTTCCTATCTGCCCTCCTCATACCCCAGCCCTCCAGGACCTTCTTCTTTACTCTGCTTCATATTCTTTCTTATAGCATCTATCACCTCTAACTTATATTGCCCACAAAGGCAGGTTTTATTTTATTTACTGCTATATCCTAATTACCTGGAGCCATGCCTGGCATGTAATGAGTGCTCAATAAACATTTGTTCAATGGATAACTGAAATCTGCTGTTATGAATTAAAATTACGATGAAAGCTATACATTGAAGCCCTAACCCCTAATGTGACCATATTTGGAGACAGAGCTATTTAAGGCAGTAACTAAGGTTTAATGAGGTCATAAGGGTGACCCTAATCCAATCGGACTGATGTCCCTATAAGAAGAGGAACAGATACCGTGTGCAGAGAAAAGGTCATGTGAGGACACAGCACGAAGGTAGCCTTCTGCCAGCAAAGGAGAGTGGCTGCCTCAGAAACCAACCCTGCTGACACCCTGATCTTGGACTCACAGCCTCTAGAACTGCCAGATAATAAATTGCTCTTCTTTAAATCACCCAGTGTATGGTATTTTGTTATGCCAGCCCAAGCAAACTAATACATCTGGGCACCTGGATTTTTATGTGAAACCTTCATAAAGGCTGTCCACTGTTTTAAATTTTTAAAATAAACTTAAAAGATCTTTCTGTAGGGCATATCTATAAGCCAGAGACTGGACATGTGCCTTTAGGCTGCAATGTCAGGTTCGCTCTAACTCGTGCGTTCAGAGAAGGGTTCATATCCCACTTCAGGCCACCTGTATTCATTCAGCATCACTCAGCTAGGACAAGGAAAGGTGAGGGCTTTGTCAGCTTCCTCTCACCCTGCCCCTGTGCAACTCACCAGAGCCAAAGAGCTCTGAACTGATAAGCTGATCATGCTCCCCTATTCCTGAATTCTCCTATAGCCCCCTATTTCTCATGCAGCAATGCCCTGTCTCCTTAGAGGAACGTAGTCAGCCCTTCATAATCTGCCCTCTGGTCATCTCTCCCCAACCCTTCCCCACTCTGTGTACCAGCCACAATGAACCAAACATGCTCCCCAAAAGGAAGGGAAATGTTTTCTCCCTTGCTCAGGCCTTCCTGCATGCTATTCACTCCATCTGAGACTGCTTCCTCTGCCCCTCCCTCTTCACTGAGCTACTTCCTATTGTTGAAGTTTAAGCACCATCTCCACCAGGAAGCCCTCTTACATTTTCTTGTTTCTGCCTACAGCATTCCTATGCTTTGGTTATGCACAGCCATGATTTTTCTTTGAGGAAGTACTCTATCCCACTGCACGCACTTTGGTGAGTATGGCAGAAAATAGCTAGATAGTTCCCCTATATATTTCCTCTTCCTTGATATAAGGGGAGACTACATTTTCTAGCCTCCTTTGCTATGAAGTTGAACCCATATTACTAGGTTCTGTCAGTGGAAGGTATAGGGCACTGATGAATGCCATCTTCAAGTATAGCCCCCCAAAAAACCCAAGTTGCACCCACATTATCTTTCCCCCTTCTATAGCAACCATTAAGGTGCCATGTTGAAGGTGGCAGGGTCACATGACAGAGGTGGGCAGGATCCCTGAATTGCTGCTTAGAAGACAACTACCAGGAGAGCTACCCAGACCATGATATGAGTAAGAAATAAGCCTTTATTGTCTAAGAAACTGAGATTTGGGGGTGGGTGTGGGGTTAAGGGGTTGTTACTGTAGCATAGCTAACCTTTCCTGATTATTTCAGTGCAAGTGTCAACCAAAGCAGACTGCTGCTCCTATTTGATTCAAACCAAAGGGACTCTCTCAGGATAGAGAGAAATAGAAAAGCCTTGGTTCTAATTCATCCAGCCAAGTTTCCCTGAAGAGACTGCCCAGCAGTTCCTGCTTCCTGGAACCTCTGATGGAACCTGGGTTCTGTTCTTTGAAAGTCTGGGCAACATGACTCTGAATTTTCAACCCCACTATCCCAACTTTGATCCTACTCTGATTTCTGGGACTTACTCCCTAAACCTGGCCTCCCTGCCATTTACCTGTCTGCCAAACCTAGAGATTCTGCACCCTGCATGACCTTAGATAGGCGATCTGGCTCCAGATCCCAAATTCTTAACTATTGGGTTATACATGAGTTTGTTCTCATCTTGTAACTTTTAAAGATTTGTAAATGGATTTGGAAGGAGTTGACAAAAAGAACTCTCTGAACATGTTGAATCACTGTGTCGTGGACTGGATATAGGCATGGCCTTCCTGGTGTGATCAGGGCATCTTTTAAGGGCCAGTGTTGGAGACTGGGCTCTGAGTGGCTGGGGGAAAAGAGGCTTGAAGGATGAAGGCCATGCCTACATCCAGTCCATGACACAGTGATTCAACATGGCCAGAGAGCTCTTTTTGTCAATTCCCTTCCAAATCCACTTACAAATCTTTAAAAGTTCCAAGATGAGAACAAACTCATACATAACCCAATAGTTAAGAATTTGGAATCTGGAGCCAGATTGCCTTTATTTTAAATTCAATCCCCAGTACTCACTAGCAAATGACCTTGGACATAACTCTCAGAGCTCTAATTTCCTTATTTGTACAATGGGCCTAATAACAGCACCAAGATTTTTATGCAGATTTAATGAATTCATGGGCTTCCAAGGTGCCACTACTGGTAAACAATCCACTTGCCAATGCAGGAGATGCAAGAGGTGCGGGTGGGAGGGGAAGATCTCCTGGAGTAGGAAATGGCAACCAGCTCCAGTATTCCTGCCTGGAAAATTCCATGGACAGAGGAGCCTGGTGGTCTAGAGTCAGTCCATGGTGTCGCAAAGAGTCAGACACGACTGTGCACACACACATTTGAACAGCCACTGGGTTGCATGTTGTGTAATTCAGAGGGAAGGAGCCAATGGATTAATATATGTAAAGTACTTAGAATAGACTCTGATACAGAGTAAGCACTCAGTGAGTATGAGTGGTTCTTGCTTTGTGCCACATACTAACCATACTTTCTCTTTTAATCCTGTCATAAATGGTATTATATTCTCCTGCTTACAGAGAAAGGAACTTGGGCTAATAGAGGGTGTATAATTGGCCATGGATTAAACAACTCATCAGGGATGTGGCCAAGATCCAAGCCTTATCTTTCCGTCCTACTCTACTATTTTGCTTCTCCAAAACTAGCAATCAAAGAAAACCAAGGTTTATTCAGTTCAATTCAGTTCGTTGCTCAGTCGTGTCTGACTCTTTGCAACCCCATGAATCACAGCACGCCAGGCCTCCTTGTCCATCACCAACTCCCAGAGTTCACTCAAACTCATGTCCATCGAGTCGGTGATGCCATCCAGCCATCTCATCCTCTGTCGTCCCCTTCTCCTCTTGCCCCCAATCCCTCCCAGCATCAGAATCTTTTCTAATGAGTCACCTCTTCGCATGAGGTGGCCAAAGTATTGGAGTTTCAGTTTTAGCATTGGTCCTTCCAAAGAACACCCAGGACTGATCTCATTTAGGATGGACTGGTTGGATCTCCTTGCAGTCCAAGGGACTCTCAAGAGTCTTCTCCAACACCACAGTTCAAAAGCATCAATTCTTCGGCACTCAGCTTTCTTCACAGTCCAACTCTCACATCCATACATGACCACTGAAACAACCATAGCCTTGACTAGATGGACCTTTGTTGGCAAAGTAAAATCTCTGCTTTTTAATATGCTATCTAGGTCGGTCATAACTTTCCTTCCAAGGTTTATTAAACACCTATTAATGTTTCAGAAACCAAGCTTGATGCTTATGAGTATACAGTTTCAATTATCTCCCAACAGTCCTCTAAAGTCTGATACATCATCCTCAACTAGCACATGAAGAAATTGACTCTCAGAGAGGTTACATCAAGCGCTGAAGGTCATGGTGGTAATAAGAGCAATTGGTCTTTAAATCCAGGTCAGTTTGACTTCAAACACTCACTTCACTGTGCCTCACTGCCTCTTGTAATAATTAAAGCTATTTGTTGAGCTTTATTTTATGTCCCAGGCAAAGTACAACTGTCATAGCATCCTTTGTGCAGGGCATGTCATCCTCAGGAAACTGAGGTTTGAGGAGCTAAATGTGCAGCTCCTAAGTGGTAGAGTCAGGACTGGAACTCGGATCTGCAGTCTCCCCAGTGTTTGTCCTGTCCCGATGACATGGAGCTGCCGAGGCCACAGGCCTCCTGCAATGATGAAATTATCACAACCTCCTCCCTGGTCACTTGGTGGCTGTGCCTTGGTGGGTCATTGATTTGGATGTTTGTACTGTAATTCAGAATTCTTAATACTTTGACCAAAATTGAAGTTTCCCTGCATGTGATAAAAAAGGATTGGTTCAGCAAATGAAGGATGAAAATAAGATTATAGGCTCTTGTTGGCATATGCAAGGCATGTATTCTTACAAAAGCCCATACATCTGAAAATTGCATCTTTTTAAAGAAACCGTCCCCCAGAACAATTGGGAGAGGACTTCGGGGGCCCAGTTTCAGCTATAAAATGTTAACATCAGAAGCTGGTGAGGCTAGTTGAGTCCATCCCACAGATAAAAGATACTGCCAACCCCAAATCCCTGGGTCCCCTTGGAAGGATGGCAAAGCTAACTCCCAGCCTGAGGTCAGCTTCTCCCAGATAGGGCTATCAAAGACGTTTGGGAATCCGAGCTTTCCCACATAATAGATTACTTAGAACGCTTTCTTCAAAGAGGCAAGAACAAATCACAAATTGTTAATGAAACCAAAGTAAAATGTGCAGTGAGATAAATCTCCTGGACTTTCCAATTACATGAGCCAATAGTGCCTCTGGATAGAGAATAAAAACCCAAGGGTGCAGAAGGGAAGATGGCCGTGGCCAGGGCAGTGCATTCCCTGGCAATGCCCTTGCATTAGGGAAACCTTGATATTCCACACACAGGTACAGTAATATCACAGAAAAGCTGAGGAAAAAGCTCCTGGGTACAGTAATATCACAGAAAAGCTGAGGAAAAAGCTCCTGCTATTTCAGCGTCACATAACAGGAGTAAACCAAGAAAGCCTTGATGTTTTGCCTTCTTAAGGAGACCTACTGTTTTAATTCATGTTAGCATATTAATTGCCTTTATGCAGCTGGGTGCTGCTAATTACAAATGAATGGTGTTTATTCATTATAGAAGACCCAGCAGGAAATTCTCTCTACTTAGCAACACTATGTTAATTTGAGTTTGGCTTTCAAAGGTCATAAAACTGCTTTGAATTAAAAGGGGTTTTTTTTGCTGTTGTTTTATTTTTTTAAGAGACAGTTGTTTCCCCTTTTCTCCTTCACCTATTACAAGGAAGTTCTGAGTAGAGAGCTTCTGGTCAAACCTCAGTTGCTGCACTTGCTGCTTCAATGATGAATGAGATCAAATTTTCCTAGTGAGCAGGTAATGCTGTTAACAGCCGCTGCCAATGCACAATGCACAGCCCACCCTCTTTGCCTCTTTCCCTCTTTATTTGTTTTTCCAAATAGCAGCCCTTCAGCATTGCAGTCCCATCTCTCCTCTTCTATCTACAAGTGGGAAGCACCCCTCCCTACCAGCCAGAATTTTTGTTTGTGCTCCTTGCCTGCATGCTCCCGCCTGGGTGGTAAGTCTGAATGACCTTCCCTTGACCAAATAGCTGCCTTCAAGTTAGGGATTAAGGAACCCCCAATTTGTGTTCTCATTCCAATTTTTATCTGAGAACCCTGAATTTGGGGGAGGGGATGAGCCGAGTGCTTTCATATATTCAAAGCATCATTTCTCATTTGGCTGGTGATGCTTGTGTACAGTATCTGCTGGACAGAGCATCCAAGAGCTAGCGGAAGAGTGGCTCCCTGAACCTCTCTTGAAGTCTATAATTTAGATATTTCCAAATTATCTTTGCCATGATTAGTCTGAAGTCCTGAAGCTTGAAGTTGTATGTTCATCTCCCCCGTGGAAATCCCATTTTCCTTCTACAACAATCCTCAAAGCTGTACTATTATTATTCCCTTTTTTTCAGTTAAGGAAATTGCATCTCAGAGAGGTCAAACAGTTTGCCCAAAGTCACACAACCAGTACAATGTGAAAGTAGAAACTGAATATATCTGACTCCAGAGCTCTGAATCACTTCTTCCCAGGGACCTACCAAAAACTCAGGGCTTTTTCATGGAAAGGATGGAGAGATGGAGAGAATACAAACTCACACCTGGATAACCTTACAGCAGGATCTTCCAAGCCTTCTGGGGCATCAGCTGCAAGCTGAAAGATGGCATTACTCTAGACCAAAGCATTTTAGAAGCTCGGTTTTTAAAAATCATTAAACTGTAATCCACCAAACTATTGAGGAGTTGCAGTTGCTGATAGGATGAGATGTAAGCCTGGACTTGCTCATTATTATCTTACCACCACGCGGGAAGAAACTGAAGACCACATTGAAGAGAGAAGATCTGAGATGAGGGGAGAGAGTGAAACTAAACAATCTCACCATTCAAGCCCCCAGATCTAACCAGACCTGTATGTTCACCACTCTTTAGAAATTTCTTGAATCAATTGCTATCCAATTCTTCCATGTCCTAGTACTTATAAAAATCGACTATGAACTGTTAAATTTTCTCCTGAACTTTTGCACTTACATGAGCCAATATATCTTCCTTTTCTTATTAAACTATGAGTTGGATTTTTCTGTCATTTGTATCTGCAAGAATCTGAGCACCTATTAGCTTTATATTGCTGTTGTTATTTTTCTCTTTATTATTAACATCATTATTCACAGCACATGAATAAATCATTTAATTGTGGATTTAGAGGACCCTCAAACTTTACCTTATACCAAACACAAAACTTAATTCCAGATGGATCACAGACCTAACCAAACCTAAAAGCTAAAAATATAAAAACTTCTCAAACAAAACATCGGACAATATATTTGAAACTTGATTTAAACAAAGATTCCACAGACAAGACAAAAAAATAATAATCATAAAATGTTTTAAATGACAGATTAAACTTTATTGAAACTAAAAACTTCTATTCTTCAAAAGGCATCATTAACATGAAAACGCAAGTCACGGGCTGGGAGAAAATATTCACAATACATATATCTGACAAGGAACTTGTATCCAGCATCCATAAACAAGTTATAGCACCCATAATAAAAAAAATGTTAATGGCAATAGGCTTAACAGTATATTTCACAAAAAAGATATTCAAATAGCCAACAAGCTATATGAAAAGATGCTCTAGATTATTAATCTTCTTGGAAATGCAAGTTAAATTTGCAATGAAATACCACTTCATACCTACTGGAAAGGCTAGAATTGAAGACTGGTACTTTGCCAACAAAGGTCCGTCTAGTCAAGGCTATGGTTTTTCCAGTGGTCACGTATGGATGTGAGAGTTGGACTGTGAAGAAGGCTGAGCACCAAAGAATTGATGCTTTTGAACTGTGGTGTTGGAGAAGATTCTTGAGAGTCCCTTGGACTACAAGGAGATCCAACCAGTCCATTCTGAAGGAGATCAGCCCTGGGATTTCTTTGGAAGGAATGATGCTAAAGCTGAAACTCCAATACTTTGGCCACCTCATGTGAAGAGTTGACTCATTGGAAAAGACTCTGATGCTGGGAGGGATTGGAGGCAGGAGGAGAAAGGGATGACAGAGGATGAGATGGCTGGATGGCATCACTGACTCGATGGACATAAGTCTGAGTGAACTCCAGGAGTTAGTGATGGACAGGGAGGCCTGGCATGCTGCAATTTAAGGGGTTGCAAAGAGTCGGACATGACTGAGCGACTTAACTGAACTGAACTGAACCTCAAATACTGGTGAGTATACCATTGGAACTCTCATACATTATTGGTAAAATGTTAGCAACCTCTCTGGAAAACAGTTTAGCAGTTAGTTAAAACACACACTTGAAATAATCCAACAATTTCACTCCTGAGGATGAAAGAGAAACAAAAACCTGGGCCCACAAAAGGGCTTTCATAAGAATGCTCATAGCAGCTCTATTAATAACAACCAAAACCTGAAAATTATCCAAATGTTCATCAAAAACAAATCATAATATATTTCTATAGGATAATAATCAGATCAGATCAGATCAGTCGCTCAGTCGTATCCGACTCTTTGCAACCGCATGAATCGACGCACACCAGGCCTCCCTGTCCATCACCAACTCCCAGAGTTCACTCAGACTCACGTCCATCGAGTCAGTGATGCCATCCAGCCATCTCATCCTCTGTCGTCCCCTTCTCCTCCTGCCCCCAATCCCTCCCAGCATCAGGGCCTTTTCCAATGAGTCAACTCTTCGCATGAGGTGGCCAAAGTACTGGTATTTCAGCTTTAGCATCATTCCTTCCAAAGAAATCCCAGGGCTGATCTCCTTGCAGTCCAAGGGACTCTCAAGAGTCTTCTCCAACACCACACTTCAAAAGCATCAATTCTTCGGTGCTCAGCCTTCTTCTCAGTCCAACTCTCACATCCATATGTGACCACAGGAAAAACCATAGCCTTGACTAGACGAACCTTTGTTGGCAAAGGAATGTCTCTGCTTTTGAATATGCTATCTAGGTTGGTCATAACTTTCCTTCCAAGGAGTAAGCATCTTTTAATTTCATGGCTGCAGTCACCATCTGTAGTGATTTTGGAGCCCAAAACAATAAAATCTGACACTGTTTCCACTGTTTCCCCATCTATTTCCCATGAAGTGGTGGGACCAGATGCCATGATCTTTGTTTTCTGAATGTTGAGCTTTAAGCCAACTTTTTCACTCTCCACTTTCACTTTCATCAAGAGGCTTTTGAGTTCCTCTTCACTTTCTGCCATAAGGGTGGTGTCGTCTGCATATCTGAGGTTATTGATATTTCTCCCAGCAATCTTGATTTCAGTTTGTGTTTCTTCCAGTCCAGCGTTTCTCATGATGTACTCTGCATATAAGTTAAATAAACAGGGTGACAATATACAGCCTTGACGAACTCCTTTTCCTATTTGGAACCAGTTTGGTGTTCCATGTCCAGTTCTAACTGTTGCTTCCTGACCTGCATACAAATTTCTCAAGAGGCAGATCAGGTGGTCTGGTATTCCCATCTCTTTCAGAATTTTCCACAGTTGACTGTGATCCACACAGTCAAAGGCTTTGGCATAGTCAATAAAGCAGAAATAGATGTTTTTCTGGAACTCTCTTGCTCCTTCCATGATCCAGCAGATGTTGGCAATTTGATCTCTGGTTCCTCTGCCTTTTCTAAAATCAGCTTGAACATCAGGAAGTTCATGGTTCACATCAATAAAAAAGAGCAAAGAACTGATACATACAATAACATATATGGATCTCAAAAGCATTATGTTGACTGAAAGAAGCCTAGACACAAAAGACTACATGTTGTTGGATTCCATTATGTAAAGTTCTAATGAAGGCAAAATTAAGCTATGGTGGTATAAATTTGCACAATGGGTGTTTGGGCAAGAGTGTAGGATGACCCTATTAGGATTGCTTTCTTCCTGAAGAAGTGTAACAGATACATGGCATATAACATCACAATAGCAGAAAACAGCAGAGTAATAGCATGAACATGGAAACTTGGAACTGGAATGCACCATTCATGTGCATTACCAGACATTACCATGACATGCCAGAGGTGTGACCTTGGACAAATAACCACCTCTCTGAACTTCCATTTCTTCACCTGTATTGACTTTGCTTACCATATAGGAATGTTCAAAAACTAAATACCATTTTTAAAAAATAAGGTAAATTAAAAAAAATAAGGTAACTAAATAAAATATGGAGTAATCGGGTGAATAGTGTCCCCTTAAAATTTCATATCCACTCAGACCTTGGAATATGACCTTATTTGGAAATAGGGTCTTTGCAGATATAATTAGGACAAGGGTCAAGATGAGATTATACTGGATTAGTGTGGGCCCTAAATCCAACGAGAATGTCCATAAAAGAGACAGAAAAGAACACACAGAGACACAAAGAAGTGGTGTGATGATGAAGGCAGACACTGGAGTGGTGTGTACACAAGCCAAGAAACACCAAGGACGGCCAGCAGCCTCCACAAGCTGGGGGACAGTCGTGGCATAGTTGGTCTCTCAGAACCTCCAGAAGGAATCAACCCTACAAACACTTTAAATTTCAGACTCCTGGCTTCCTAACTGTGAGAGGATACATTTCTATTGTTTTAAGCCACGTAGTCTGTGGTAATGTTATGGAAGCCATAGGGAAAACATATATATAGTAAGGGCCCATGCTCAATAAATGGATTTTTAAAAATTAGTAAATTGTTCTCCCTGTTAATAAAGAGCAAGGCCCCTGCCCTATATTCCTGGGGATCCCAGGTAGCATCTAGCTAGATGTTTGTATTGGTTTCCTGGGGCTGCTATAACAGAGTACCACAGACTGGGTGGCCTCAACAACAGACGTTTATTTTCTCACTATTCTGGGAACTAGAAGTCCAAGGTCAAGGTATTGGTAGAGTTGATTTCTTCTCAGTGTCTCACTTTACTCTGTAGATGGCTGAATTCTCCCTGTGTCTTCATGTCATCCTTTGTATGTGTCTGTGCCCAAATTTCTTCTTCTTATAAAGATATCCATCATATTGGATTAAGGCCCATTTCCTGTGGCCCATTTTAACATATTTATCTCACTTAGGGCCCTATCTCTAAACACAATCCCACTCTGATACACTGGGGGTTAAGACTTCAACATATGGATTTTGAAGGGACACAATACCACCCAAAACGATGTTGATGAATGCTTATTTTACTGAAGCATCAGAGCCTTAACCTTCAACTTACAGAGACAATTCTATTTACTGAACAAGAACTTACTACAGAGGCTTCCTGTAGCAATCATGGAGGTGCTCTGCTCACATCTTCCTTCAAGAGGACTTGGTTGACATTCTCCAAACTTGGCACCTGTGTGCATACCGCGGCATCCCTACCAGGCCATGTGCCCTGGGCTGCTCCCAGTCAGTGGCTGAGCACTGAGGGAAAGGGGGAAGGGCAGGGGCACAAGATCCCAGCTGCTGCTATGACTAGGCTCCTCTAACAGGCAGCTTTGGCTCTAAGTCTCCCCAGCAGCCTGACCAAGGCTCCCTGAGAACCACACTATGACCTGAGGCTGTCCTTTGCTCTCTCCTTTCACAGATGTCAGACCCACGTCAGACTGAAGTCTCTCCCTCTGGACACCTGCTCCCACCCTTTCTCCTTCACAAGCATTTCCCCAAATAAATCTTGTGTCTCTTATCCCATGTTGGTGTCTAGTTCTCGGGTGATCCAAACTGACACATATGCCATGATAAGAACTTGGAATGAAACACAGAATTGTCCTACAAACATGGGCTTCACCAAAATCACCCTAAAACACGAAATCATTTGGCGCAAAATCCAGCAGGGGAGGGGCTCCCTTCCTGGCCAGGTGCCATGGTGTCACTTCACTCTCACAGCCACCCAAATGAGTAGTTACAAACACGCTCATCATTTTGTGGATCTTACATCATCACATGGAGGAGTTGGAGCTCAGACCTAGGTCTCTTTTGTCCCAAAGTCTATGTTCTTCACCATTATGTTCTTAGGGATTCCAAAGGCAAATGCCTGAGATGTTAGACTGAAGGATGAAAGGAGGAAGGAACCTGAGCAGGGGTGGGGCTTGTGGGGAACTGGAGAAGCTATGCATTCACATTTAAGCCTCTTAAACTAGACAAATAAAGCTCATCTGTGGACAGGATTCAACCTGCTGAGGAGTTTGCAACTCTTCCTTTCCTCCTTTATTATTGTCATCATCGTCATCATGGTCATCACCTTGCCTCTTTCTCTTGGAAATCTTTTCTCTAACACTGACAAGGTGAACTCCTACCCATCCCTTAAAGCCCCAGATAAATATTACCTATTCAGAGCAGTCCCTCACTTCCCTAGGTCCTTCCTCCTCTCTGCTTTCCCAACATTTTCTATGTCCCTCTGTCCCAGCAAGGAGCACATTTGTTTGCAGAGCTGTCTCCCTTGCTGAGTAGTCAGTTCCTCAAGGTCAGGTCTTGTTCTCCTTCCTATCTTTCAGCTACTTTGGGGGAAGGAAACTTTATTTATTGGGTGCCTTCTCTGCCCCTGGTGGCTCAGACAGTAAAGACTCTGTCTGCAATGCAGGAGACCTGGCTTTGATCCCTGGGTTGGGAAGATCCCCTGGAGAACGAAATAGCTGCCCATTGCAGTATTCTGGTCTGGAGAATTCCATGGACAGAAGAGCCTGGCGAGCTACAGTTCATGGGGTCACAAAGAGTCAGACACGAAGAGACTAACACTACTTTCCCCCAGGCATTGCAATAAGCACTTAATCTTCACAACCACCCTGGGAAAGCATTTCTCTTATCTCATTTTAGAAGTGAGAATTTTGAATTTCAGAAAGGTGATGTCCCACAACAAGCAAAAAAACTTTGGCAAGAACCAGAATTCAAGCTCAGCCTGCCACCCATGGCCCCCAACCAAATCCCTTTGTCTTCTCACACTGTTCCCTGGGCAGCCAGAAGGGCAACTGCCATAGCCAGCTGTGAGTGTAGTGGAAGGGGCCATGGGACAACCCCTGTCCTCTGTATATGGAGGGGGTTGGACCAGCTGATGTTTAGCTCCTTTCCAGCACTGACATTTTATTCTAGGTTTGTTATCTCTCCTTTTGACACCGCCTGAACTATTCGAGACAAGTCCCTGCTTTAAAAAATAATGATAAAACTGCCTGTCAGTGGAAATAAGCCTCACACACTATCTCACTAATAGAAGCAGGAGAATTTTTGAGATACCTCGGCGACTTCGTTAGGCATGCAAGATTAAACTCAAATTCATCTCGTCTCAGTCAGACGCGCCCTGAAACCGAATTGCAGGGAATGGAATTTTCAGCTTCTCAGCTGATTCAAGACAAAGGTGAGGGAGACCTGGACAAACGTTCAGAAATCTACCCATGATGGGGGCAACTGCCAACAGCCTGGGCCACTCCAACCCATCCATTCAGGGACATGACATACGGGGTAGACATTCAGACTCTGAAGTTAGAATTTCAAACTCAGCTCCCCCACTTGATAGATGAGTATCCTTGAGCAAGTTTCTTTATTTCACTGTTCCTTAGTTTTCTCATCTGTAAAATAGGGTGAATGATAGAACCTATACTATTAGCTGTTGTGGGGAATAAATAGCATGTAGTTAGTGCAGCCCATGGTATATAGAAAATGCTTAGTAATTGAATCAGAACTATTATATAGGGCCTTTCCAAAGGTGTCCAGAATGTTCCATTGCTCACAAAGCAAGGCTCAAACTCAATCGTACTTGCAAGGCCCTGCATACTCTGGCTTCTGATTGTTCCTCCAGCCTCACCTCTTGCTTTAGGCCCCATCGCCCCCCCTCCCCATCCCTGTTCAACTGCCTGAAGTTTCCCAGGTGTCCCTCCTTCCTTTTCCCCTCCCCATCACTGCTGTCACATACAAATGCTCACTCACCCTTCAGAGGTCACCCTCTCCGGAACCCTCTCCTACCTCCCCATCAGGCGGGGAAGACTGGATTAGAGGCAGCAGAAGGAAGTCTCCACACAGGTGTGAGGCTCAGCCCTGCCAGGGATGACAGTCCTGGGAAACTGCCCTTCAATTTCCCCTCGCCCTGACTGTACACACACAGGACTGTGCTGGCTGTCACTTGAGACTCACCCTTGGTGGGCAGGCAGGCAATGTGTCAGCATCTCCCAACCTGTCAGGAGGGAACAGGGTACCCACAATGATGAGAGGCCAAAAGAAGTTCCTCTGAGAATCAGATGGGTTCCTCTCCCCTCCCAGGCAGTATTATTGGTAGCTGAGTATCTTCATGGGGATTTGGAATGTATATGTCCTGTGCAGTTTTTTACTTGTTCAATAAGATCTTGCATCCTTTACCTGTGACATATGGCATTCTTTCCTCCAAGCACATCACTGTCACCTCCATTACAGCACATGGAGCCTCTCTCTTCTAAGTCCTGTGTCACCCTCTTATTTCCCCTGTTATGGGCCTTCTCAGGTTGGACATGGTTAGTACTAAAGGATATGGATTCAAGAACCAGATGACTTAAGCTCAAGTCCACATTTTCCATTTATTAGTTGTGTGATGCCAGCCAAGTTACTCAGTCTCTCTGTACTTTAGTTTCCCTGTCTGTGCAATGGATAATGCTAATGTTTTTCTCATGGTGTTGTTATGAAGGCTAAATGAATCAGCACTTGTACTGCTCTGGGAATAGTGCCTGGTACACAGAACTTTTCAATAAGCACTAGCCATGGTTAGTCTGACTACTAATCTGAATCTCCCTCCCCACTCCTCTGGGTTTTAAGATGCAAGAGAATAGTGGTTACCTGTGTTGTTTATCCTTTGCCCTCAGCACAGGATATAACCCAAAGCAGGTCCTCTGTAAATATATGTGGAAGGAAGAAAGAGAAGAGAGGGAGGAAAGGAGTGAGGAAGGGAGGAGAGAAGAGGAGAGGGAAGAGGAGGAGAGCCTTGAAAGTTGTTTATTTGTAACATATAATGTGGTAAGTAGAAAATTATCTAGAACTAAAGAAAGCCACATATATCCAGATCCACCCAAGTGGGACAGAATCACGCTTTATTAGTTTGCCAAAATCATCTGTGTGTGTGTTCTAGCACGCTCAGTTGTGTCTGACTTTTTGCGACTCCGTGGGCTATAGCCCCCCAGGCTCCTCTGTCCATGGGGTTTTCCAGGTAAGAATACTGGAGTGGGTTGCCATTTCCTACTCCAGGAGATCTTTCTGACCAGGGATCAAACTCATGTCTCTTGTGTCTTCTGCATTGGAAAGAGGATGCTTTACCATTGTGCCACAGTAACTATTCTCAACCATCAAATATTTCATAATTCCTTATGTTGAGTTTGCTATTTGTTATTTGGAGAGGGGGACAAGGACACATTAGCCATTACTTGAAATATGCATTGACTAGCACAGAATGACTGCCTACAATGGACCTGGATCCTTCAGAGGCAGCCAGTTCCCCTCAGCCCAGGGAAAACCAGTTGTCAACTCAGTGCTCATCTTGTAGTCCTACATGTAAACCTCATGCTTGCAGACTGAATCCTCATTTTGCCAACAAACCAACAATGAATCTGTTTTCAGTTGCACATTCACATTATCCAAGTTCTCAAGATTAATGTTTAAAATCTAAAACTTAATTGAAAAGCTTTTAATACAAACTCATCATCACACAGGTTGGATTCCTCTAACTCCATGTGACCAGTATTTTCTCTTCTTGTCCACAACCAAGTAATATTCAAAGGTCATCTGATGATTAGACACTCAGAGCTAGAGGAGTTAGATGAATCAAAAGTTCAGCAGCATTGGGATAAGATGGACTGACGAATTCATCTCACAGTAACAGAAGACCTTGCCTCACAGCTCTTAAATTTCAGGCATTCTGGTACCACCTATATGACTTTTCACTATACCTACTGGTACTATTATCTACTACCTTGATAAGGGGTTCCTAGACAATCCCCTTGTTGGGTGGGACTAGGAGTCCTCAAGAAAACACTTTTTTATATCAAGAGTTTTTCTCTTTTGCCACCAGATAGTTCCTAATAGAGCTAAAGACTATAGGTCTTTCTTAAAGGCAAAACTGCTTTTACAACCTTATTTTTTTTTTTATCAAATGGTAATTGAGAGGAAAATTTAACAATGGCCACAGGACCGGAAAAGGTCAGTTTTTGTTCCAATCCCAAAGAAGGGCAATGCCAAACAAGGTTCAAACTACCCTACAACTATGCTCATTCCACGTTCCAGCAAGGTAATTCTCAAAATCCTTCAAGCGAGGCTTCAACAGTACATGAATTGAAAATATCCAGACGTACAAGCTGGATTTAGAAAAGGCAGAGGAACCAGAGATCAAGTTGTCAATCTATTGGATCATTGAAAAAGCAAGAGAATTCCAGAAAAACATCCACTTCTGCTTCACTGACTACCCTAAAGCCTTTGACTGTATGGATCACAACAAACTGTGGAAATTTTTTAAAGAGATGAGAATACCAGACCACCTTACCTGGCTCCTGAGAAACCTGTATGCAGATCAAGAAGCAACAGTTACATCCAGACATGGAACAATGGATTGGTTCAAAATTGAGAAAGGAGTACATCAAGGCTGTGTATTTTCACTCTACTTATTTAATTTATATGCATGGTGCATCATGGAAAATGATGGATGACTCAAACTGGAATCAAGCCTGGATGACTCAAACTGGAATCAAGATTGCCAGGAGAAATATCAACAACCTCAGATGTGTAGATGATACTACCCTAATGGCAGAAAGCAAAGAGGAACTAAAGAGCCTCTTGATGAAAGTCAAACAGAAGGGTGAAAAAGTTGGTTTAAAACTCAACATTCAGAAAACTAAGGTCATGGCATCTGGTCCCATTACTTTATGGCAAATAGATGGGAAAAAAAATGGAAGCAGTGGCAGACTTTATTTTCTTGGACTCCAAAATCACTGCAGATGGTGACTGCAGTCATGGAATTAAAAGACTTTGCTCCTTGGAAGAACAACTAGGACAAACCTAAATAGCATATTGAAAAACAGAGACATAACTTTACTGCCAAAGGTCCATCTAGTCAAAGCTATGGTGTTTCCAGTAGTCATGTATGGATGTGAGAGTTGGACCATAAAGAAGGCTGAGTGCTGAAGAATTGATGCTTTCTAATTGTGATGCTGGAGAAGACTCTTGAGAGTCCCTTGGATGGCAAGGACATCAAACCAGTCAGTCCTAAAGAAAATCAACCCTGAATATTCATTGGAAGGACTGATGCTGAAGCTGAAGCTTCAATACTTTGGCCATCGGATTGAAGAACTGACTCACTGGAAAAGACCCTGATGCTGGGAAAGATTGAAGGCAGGAGAAGGGGACAACAGAAGATGAGATGGTTGAATGGCATTACCTACTCAATGGACATGAGTTTGAGCAAACTCAGGGAGATAGTGAAGAACAGGGAAGCCTGGTGTGCAGCAGTCCATGGGGTTGCAAAGAGTTGAACATAACTTAGCAACTAAACAATGAACAACACATTGAGAGGAGATTTCAGTTGTATGTTGAAATGTAAGAAAGTGCTTCTTTTTCAGAATTATGAAAGAGATGGGAATACCAGACCACCTGATCTGCCTCTTGAGAAATCTGTATGCAGGTCAGGAAGCAATAGTTAGAACTGGACATGGAACAACAGACTGGTTCCAAATAGGAAAAGGAGTACATCAAGGCTGTATATTGTCGCCCTGCTTATTTAATTTATATGCAGAGTACATCATGGGAGAAGGCAATGGCACCCTACTCCAGTACTCTTGCCTGGAAAATCCCATGGATGGAGGAGCCTGGTAGGCTGCAGTCCATGGGGTCGCTAAGAGTCGGACACGACTGAGCAACTTCACTTTCACTTTTCACTTTCATGCATTGGAGGAGGAAATGGC
>NW_011494644.1:2583359-2589253 GCF_000754665.1 Bison bison bison | reverse complement strand
AGGAGTACATCATGAGAAACGCTGGACTGGAAGAAGCACAAGCTGGAATCAAGATTGCTGGGGAAAATATCGATAACCTCAGATATGCAGATGATACCACCCTTATGGCAGAAAGTGAAGAGGAACTCAAA
Organism: Bison bison bison; assembly: GCF_000754665.1. Classification (NCBI taxonomy): domain Eukaryota; kingdom Metazoa; phylum Chordata; class Mammalia; order Artiodactyla; family Bovidae; genus Bison; species Bison bison. The sequence goes on along the minus strand of NW_011494644.1, from coordinate 2,589,122 downwards.
AGCCTCTTGATGAAAGTGAAAGAGAAGAGTGAAAAAATTGGCTTAAAGCTCAACATTCAGAAAACGAAGATCATGGCATCTGGTCCCATCATTTCATGGGAAATAGATGGGGAAACAGTGGAAACAGTGTCAGACTTTATTTTGGGGGGCTCCAAAATCACTGTGGATGGTGATTGCAGCCATGAAATTAAAAGACACTTACTCCTTGGAAGGAAAGTTATGACCAACCTAGATAGCATATTCAAAAGCAGAGACATTACTTTGCCAACAGAGGTTCGTCTAGTCAAGGCTATGGTTTTTCCTGTGGTCATGTATGGATGTGAGACTTGGACTGTGAAGAAGGCTGAGCGCCGAAGAATTGATGCTTTTGAACTGTGGTGTTGGATAAGACTCTTGAGAGTCCCTTGGACTGCAAGGAGATCCAACCAGTCCATTCTGAAGGAGATCAGCCCTGGGATTTCTTTGGAAGGAATGATGCTAAAGCTGAAACTCCAGCACTTTGGCCACCTCATGCAAAGAGATGACTCACTGGAAAAGACTCTGATGCTGGGAGGGATTGGGGGCAGGAGCAGAAAGAGATGACAGAGGATGAGATGACTGGATGACATCACTGACTCAATGGACATGAGACTGAGTGAACTCCAGGAGTTGGTGATGGACAGGGAGGTCTGGCATGCTGCGATTCATGGGGTCGCAAAGAGTTGGACACGACTGAGCGACTGAAATGAACTGAACTGAACTGAAGGATTGGTGGTTTTAATATGCCTGGGTAGTCCCACTCTGGAAACCTTGTCGCCATTAATAAAGAGGTGGACACAACTTAGCTCCTGAACAACAACAATGCTCCGATGGCCAGCACTCCAGAGCAGCCAGAAACAATGGGATTCCCACCCAGTCCATTCTGCTGCTATTGCTTTGCTGACAGCCCCTGATAGAAATTCCGATTTTAATTGACAGCATATAGATAAAACAAAAGCTTCCTAAGGAACTCACAAACTGTTAGAGTGCTCAATCTGAAGATTAAAAAATTGTAGCTCTTTACTCCCTTCTTTGACTAAGGACTCCCACACTTTCTTCCTCCTGGTTTTAGGGAAGTTGTAGTACTATTGAAGTTCACATCTATTAAATCTGCCCCTTGCATATCTGCATTCCCCATGCAAAGCCCCATTCATTTGGAGGAAAAAGAACCAACTCCTCTTCTAACACCTTGTTTAGTGCCAGAAAGTTAGTCCTTAATCAAACTGATACATTTATACAACTTTTTAAAGGTCAACTCTCTTTTATATTATCTGAATACACTTATTTTTCAAATAAAGCTTTATATCTCTGTGATTATTTTACAGACATAAAATAAGTAGTGGAAAATCTGTATTACTTGCCAAAAATAAAAAGCAAAATAAAATAAAAATAAGAAATATCATTAAAATCTAAATCAATACTGTGGTTTGCTAAAGGCACCAAAACTGAAAGAAGGAAATGTATTATATCTTGTTTTTGGTGGTTATTTATAACTGTCAAAATTCATTTAATTGAACACTGAACATTTTAGCATATGTAAATTGTACCACACACACACAAAAAAAGAATTCTGTTCGTTAGTATTTCCTTTTAGCTGGACAGTTCTGGGCTGAGTGTGACAGTGGTCTCTCTTCCTTCTTTTGTCTCCATGGCTGAGCAATCACTTGCTGTCTCTTTTTGACTGACACTTTCTTTATTTGACTCTGTTAACACATTCAGTCAAGTTACATTAACATTCTACAGGCCTAATACTTATTCAGTCTTTTTGAGGTGATTTTTCACATCACTTCTCTGACCCTTTATGAGGTTACCAGTCTCTCTCACAATGGCCTCCAAAAGGCAACCCTACCACAATGATCAAGTTTCAAGGACATGCCTCACTAATAGCTTCAATACTAGACCATGATATTATTTCCAGTATATGATTCCCAGGATTAAACAGGACAGCCCAGCATTTTAGCTTATAGTTAGATAAACTTATTAAACTGAACTATATGAAGTTGCCAATGTTCATTTTTTACAAACAAAATATAAAGCTCAGAAAGTAAAATTGGATCATTTCACACTTCCCTCAACATTCCATACAGTTACTATAAAGTAAGATGACTGTTTCTTTTGAAAAGTCAGAAAAATTTAATAGACAAGCACAAATCATTACTTAAATAATTAAATGATTAATTTAATTAAATACATTAAAATTAGTTATATAATTGGTTTAAATATCAAGTATGCAAAATATTTTAACTAATAGTTCAGATACATACATTTTCAAGGTGGCCCAATATTTTCCTGAAGATCATCTCACAACCAGAGGTGAACATTTATGTCCTTTATGGGTACATTTCCAATAGCGAGTAGACTGCTAGAAATATAGTAAGTGCTCAAGAAATATCTGCTAAAATAAGCAAATGATCAGGAATTTTGGCAAATAGATCACTCCATTCCCAAAATATATATCCCTGAGTTCTTTTGTTTGTAAAAGAAATTTCCAGATTATTTTTGTTGCATTTTTCCGTGTTTATATCACACTCAAATCAACTTTCCTCCATCTAAACAAGACATGTGTGTATTAGTCGCTCAGTCCTGTCCAACTCTTTGTGACCCCATAGACTGAAGCCCACCAGGATTCTCTGTCCACAGAATTCTTTAGGCAAGAATACTGGAGTAGGTTGCCATTCCCTTCTCCAGGGGATCTTCCTGACCCAGGGATCGAACACAATCCTGCCTTGAGGTTAGATTCTTTACTGTCTGAGCTACCAGGGAAGCCCCCTAACCAAGATATACAAATGCACAAATCAAAAGGAAAAAAGTGGGGCTATCAATAATCCAAGTTTTTAAAATCATGCCCTCTATGGGATAGAATAAAAACCAGCTCAGAGGATTTTAGATTTGACAATAACATTAACTTCCAGAAAAGATGACAGAATGCAGCCAAAGTATATCTTCTGCTATGGAATATGTAATTTACTGGAGACTGTATGACAATCTGCTAAAAGGATGAAGGCCATGGACAAACCTGTTTTCAAAGCTCAGCTTTTCCCTTTTTTGGATGTGTGACTTTGAGCAAATTCTTTAACCTCCTTGAGTTCAGTAACTCATCTGTAAAATGGGGATGATAATGAATTATTCATTCATTCATCAAATATGAATTGAGTACCTTCACTATTCCAGGCCTTGGGCAAAGCTCTGGGATACAACAGTGAACAAAACAGATCAAAATTCCTGCTCTCATTCAAGAGAGACAAGAGGCAATAAATTAAGGAAATATACTGTAGAGTATGTTTGAAGACAGGGAGAATTTCAGGAGGTTGAGATTCTGCATGAGCAGGTAGGGCAAAAACCAAACAGCTTTGCGTTACTATTGGCAATGGAATGAATTACATGCACCAATGGACAGCTTACAGCAATCACTTAAATAGATTTAAGAGAGGGTGAACACTAGCTAGATGGGTGGATGCCTGGATAGATCCATATGATGGGTAGACCAGTAGAGTGACAGATGGATGAATTAGAGAGTCAGGCAGACAGACAGACCTAAACAGATTGTCACAAATGGCACCTTGAGTGCTCTGACAATAGCATCTGCTGCTGGAATAATTGACTGTTGATCTTGCACATCTGGCTCATGAAACAGGCATCTCACCTTCCTCCCATGCTGGGCCACAGGCATCCTTTCAAATCATCTCCGTCCCTAGGGGTGATTGGAAGAGGCTGCTCCTCTCTCCAAAGTGTAACCACATAAATCCACACTGGGCTTTCATAACTTCCCACTGCACCGGAATGAGTATGGATTATGTACCAAAAGCTATTGGAGAAGTGTTGTTGGTCTGCTGGGTATGCTAAGAGCTCTGTGTCCCAGTAGAGAAAGAAAGGTCTCTGTCTTTGATGTTTGTAATAGAATGATATCACATCTAGGATTTACTTTGGAAAATTTCAGTGAGGAAAATATAAAAGGAATTTAGGGATTTAGATGAAACAAGCTGGGAAACCTGCTTATAGTTGTTGGGGCTGGGTGTTGGGTGCATGGGCGTTCCATATTAAGTAAGCTGGAAAGTTTTCATTGAAAAGCAAAAGGTTAAAATAAAATCTTTCTATTTGTTTCCAGAAGGGAAAAAATGCACACACACATATATACACTTGGTGTATTTTTCCAGCTTTGAGGATTAATTCTGTTTGGCAGACAAAAAGCTATTCTGTTAAATGATTTATGGTATTCAAAGAGCAATTTGGTTTCATTTAATTGCTACCTTAAATTAACTGCTGCCTGAACATAGAGAGATGATTGTTAGGGCCAGACTGAAGGAAGAGGTAGCAGTGGGCTTAAGCAGTACTGGGTGGTTTCAAATTTGACCAGCTTAAAGAAAATCACCTATCCCCAGGAATGATGCAGAATTCCCAAGTGGAAAGCAAAAACCAGTGGTGCCAGTGGCTTGTTTTCACTGCTTTCAACAATCGGGCACCATCTAAGTGAGAAGATGGTTTGAATTCTTTCCCAATTGTTCCTAAACAGTGCATTTTAGTTATAAAGGAGAATTTTAAATAATTTAGCTTAAACTTACATGCCTTCAACATTCATTCACTACATGTTTATTCACTGTCTACTCAATGGCAAGTGCTGTGCCAGCCGTAAGAAATAATATGGTGGTGGGTAACCCAGAGAAGGTCACTGTCCTTATGAGACTTGTAGCCAAGCTGAGAACTCAGAAATCCTCAACAACTAAGTCCACAATATATTAATAAGTACTGTCCAGTATAATACAGCATAATAAGTGCTAAGAGGGAGAAATGCAAAACTCACAGAGGGTGTCTTAATCCTTTTTGGGCCACAGATGGGTGACTTATCAATGGAAATTTATGTCTCATAGTTCGAGAGACTTGGTGGCACCAAGACCCGTGTGCCACCAAGGTTGAGGGAGGGCTATCTTCTAGGTCATATTCACACACACTGGAAGAGACAAGGGAGCTCTGTGGAGTCTCTTTTCAGTTCAGTTCAGTTCAGTTCAGTCGCTCAGTCGTGTCCAACTATTTGCAACCCCATGGACTGCAGCATGCGAGGCCTCCCTATCCATCACCAACTCAGGGAGTTTACTCAAATTCATGTCCATTGAGTCAGTGATGCCATCCAACCATCTCATCCTCTGTTGTCTCCTTCTCCTCCTGCCTTCAGTCTTTCCCAGCATCAGGGTCTTTTCCAGTGAGTCAGTTCTTTGCATCAGGTGGCCAAAGTATTGGAGCTTCAGCTGAAGCTGAACACAACCCAGACTAGTACCTTGCAGTGAATATTCAGGACTGATTTCCTTTAAGATGGACTGGTTATATCTCTTTGCTGTCCAAGGAACTCTCAAGAGTCTTCTCCAACCTCATAGTTCAAAAGCATTACTTTTTTGGCACTCAGCATTCTTTACAGTCCAACTCTCATGTCCATACATGACCACTGGAAAAACCATAACCTTGACAAGATGGACCTTTGTTGGCAAAGTAATGTCTCTTCTTTTTAATATGCTGTCTATGTTGGTCATAACTTCCAAGGAGCGACTGTCTTTTAAATTCATGGCTGTAGTCACCATCTGCAGTACTTTGGAACCCCCCAAAATAAAGTCCGTCATTGTTTCCACTGTTTTCCCACCTATTTGCCATGAAGTAATGGGATCAGATGCCATGATCTTCATTTTCTGAATGTTGAGCTTTAAGCCAACTTTTTCACTCTCCTCTTTCACTTTCATCAAGAGGCTCTTTAGTTCTTCT
>NW_011494644.1:2579690-2583131 GCF_000754665.1 Bison bison bison | reverse complement strand
GCTACTGCTAAGTCACTTCAGTCATCTCTGACTCTGTGCTCTCTCTCTCCATGGATGGCAGCTCACCAGCTCACCCTCCCCCATCCCTGAGATTCTCCAGCAAGAACACTGGAGTGGGTTGCCATTTCCTTCTCCAATGCATGAAAGTGAAAAGTGAAAGTGAAGTTGCTCAGTCGTGTCCAACTCTTAGCGACCCCATGAACTGCAGCCTACCAGGCTCCTCTGTCCATGGGATTTTCCAGGCAAGAGTACTGGAGTGGAGTGCCATTGCTTTATAAGGGCAGTAATCTCATTTAAGAGTGCTCCAACCTCATGACCTAATCACCTCCCAAATGCACCACCTCCTAACACCATCTCATTGGGGATTTAGGATTCATCATGTCAATTATTCAGACCATGGGCGGGGGTGGGGGGGGAGCTTTAGCAGAGAGATTCAACATAGTTTAGGAACCAGGAAAGTCTCCTTGAAGAAATCTCAGTGATTAGTAAGGGCCAGAGGCAGAGAAATCTGTGTGTGCAGAGTTCCTGATGTGAAAGATGCAGTCTAGAAACTGAAAGTCTGATGTAACTGGAACTTCATACTTGAAGGAGAGAGCAGTGTGAGATGAAGCAGGGGTAGATCACACAAGAAGCATTTAGCCATTTCAAGTACTTGGGTCTGAAGTAAGGAAGGAAGGAAGCTGTAACCCAAAGAGGTTAAAGTGGTTTCCCCAACTAACTCACCCATGGTGAGACTAGAATTCAAAAATAATAAAAGTAAACATTGAGAGTTGGACCATAAAGAAGGCTGAGCACGGAAGAATTGATGCTTTCAAACTGTGGTGCTGGAGAAGACTCTTGAGAGTCCCTTGAACAGCAAGGAGATCCAACCAATCAATCCTAAAGGGAAATAAACCCTGAATATTCATTGGAAGGACATGCTGAAGCTGAAGCTCCAATACTTTGGCCACCTGATGGGAAGGGCTGACTCACTGGAAAAGACCCTGATGCTGGGAAAGATTGAGGGCAGGAGGAAAACGGGATGACAGAGGATGAGATGGTTGGATGGCATCACCAACTCAACAGACATGAGTTTGAGCAAACTCCAAGAGATAGTAAAAATCAGGGAAGCCTGGCATGAGGCAGTTTATGAGGTTGCAAAGAGTTGGACACAACTGAGCAACAACAATCACTGATAAAACCCAGTAAGAATGTACTTGACACTGGTCTAAATGTTCTACAAATAGTAATTCATTTAATCCTGCCAAAAACTCTCTGGGGTATTATCATATCCTTTCTACAATGAAGAAATTGAAGTACAAAAAGTTAAATAACTTGTCCAAGATCATTAACTATTAACCAGCAGAGCTGTGATTAAAACTCTAGGATATTTGCTGCAGAGCTTCACCTCCTAGCCACCTTGCCATCCTCCCTCTTAAATCAAAGTGCTTATTACATCTTTACTGAGGATCCACCAGGTGTGAAGCACTGTTCTTGGTCCTGGGATAAAGCAGAGACAGAAACAAAATCCCTACTCTTGTGGAGCTTTCCTGGTGGAGAGAAACAAAGACAAACATCACCTACTCAATGGACATGAGTTTGAGCAAGCTCCAGGAGATTGTGAAGGACAGGGAAGCCTGGCTTGCTGCAGTCCACGGAGTTGCAGAGTCAGACATGACTGACTGACTGAACAACAACAAAACATAAATGTAGAAGGTTATTAAGGTCATACAGAGAAATAGATCATGGAAGAGGGTAGAAACTGATGGAGGCTCTTGGATAAGCTAGTCTTGAGCAGAGATGTAAAGAATTTTTGTGAGCAGGTCAGAGGTTATCCCAGGAAGCAGTGACAGCATTCAGGCTTTGAGGTAGGAAAGTTCTTACTAAATTCAATGCCCTTCCAAGAAGGCATTGACCTTGGAGGAGTGAGAAGATGTGGTGGGAGCCTTGGTTTGAAGGTTTCAAGAGGCACATGATGCACAGCCTTGTAAATAAAGGTGGAGACCTGGGATTGCCCTTTGCATAGATGAGGAGCCCCAGGGGCAGTGAGGAGAAGAGTGATGGAATGTGCCATGTTTTTAAAGTCTCACTCTGCCTTTAAGAAGTGAAGATGGGAGCAGAGAGAACATTTAGAAAGCTGTTGTAACAGTCCAGGGATTCATTTTTTTTAATTTAAATTTCTTTATTTTAATTGGAGGCTAATTGCTTTACTATATTGTGTTGGTTTTGCCATAGATCAACATGAATCTGCCACGGGTGTACACGTGTTCCCCATCCTGAAACCCCCTCCCACCTCCATCCCTGTACCTTCCCTCGGGGTCACCCCAGTCCCCCAGCCATAATGGCTTGAACCAGGAGATGATGACAGGAGCAGTCAGATTCTGGATGTATTTGAAGAGGACGCCAATAGGACTTGCTGACAGATTGAATGTGAGTTAGGAGGAGAGCACTGAGGTGTTTGGTTTAAACATCCATAAGGAGGGAACTGCCTTTAACCAAGGGGGAGGAAGAGAGGGAGCGAGAGAAAACTGAGGAGAGTGAAGTCTCTCTCCTGACATTTGGGGAGGGGCCTAGAGGGTGAAGGAAGGATAATGAATGAGTCTTCTCACCTGATGCAGATACATGAACTGAGTCATATCAGGTCAAGGCTGTAAACAGGGCTAGATTTTTTTTTTAATTTTATTTTATTTTTAAACTTTACATAATTGTATTAGTTTTGCCAAATATCAAAATGAATCCATCACAGGTATACATGTGCTCCCCATCCTGAACCCTCCTCCCTCCTCCCTCCCCATACCATCCCTCTGGGTCGTCCCAGTGCACCAGCCCCAAGCATCCAGTATCGTGCATCAAACCTGGACTGGCAGCTCGTTTCTTACATGATATTTTACATGTTTCAATGTCATTCTCCCAAATCTTCCCACCCTCTCCCTCTCCCACAGAGTCCATAAGACTGTTCCATACATCAGTGTCTCTTTTGCTGTCTCGTACACAGGGTTATTGTTATCATCTTTCTAAATTCCATATATATGCGTTAGTATACTGTATTGGTGTTTTTCCTTCTGGCTTACTTCACTCTGTATAATAGGCTCCAGTTTCAACCACCTCATTAGAACTGATTCAAATGAATTCTTTTTAATGGCTGAGTAATACTCCATTGTGTATATGTACCACAGCTTTCTTATCCATATTTTAAAAAAGGCAAAATCATAGGGCACAGAAAGATGAACTCCCCAGGTCGGAGGGTGCCTAATATACTACATATCAGTGGAGAAATAACTCCAGGAAGAATGAAGGGATGGAGCCAAAGCAAAAACAATACCCAGTTGTGCATGTGATTGGTGATAGAAGCAAGGTCCAATGCTGTAAAGAGCAATATTGCATAGGAACCTGGAATGTTGGGTCCATGAATCAAGGCAAATTGGAAGTGGTCAAACAGGAGATAGCAAGAGTGAATGTCGA
>NW_011494644.1:2558952-2577969 GCF_000754665.1 Bison bison bison | reverse complement strand
ATGCAGATGACACCACCCTTATGGCAGAAAGTGAAGAGGAACTAAAAATCCTCTTGATGAAAGTGAAAGAGGAGAGTGAAAAAGTTGGCTTAAAGCTAAACATTCAGAAAACAAAGATCATGGCATCTGGTCCCATTACTTCATGGCAAATAGATGGGGAAACAGTGGAAACAGTGTCAGACTTTCTTTTTTGGGGGGCTCCAGAATCACTGCAGATGGTGATTGCAGCCATGAAATTAAAAGATGCTTGCTCCTTGGAAGGAAAGTTATGACCAACCTAGATAGCATATTCAAAAGCAGAGACATTACTTTGCCAACAGAGGTTCGTCTAGTCAAGGCTACAGTTTTCCCAGTAGTCATGTATGGATGTGAGAGTTGGACTGTCAAGAAAGCTCAGCACCAAAGAATTAATGCTTTTGAACTGTGGTGCTGGAGAAGACTCTTGAGAGTCCCTTGGACTGCAAGGAGATCCAACCAGTCCATTCTGAAGGAGATCAGTCCTGGGTGTTCATTGGAAGCACTGATGCTGAAGCCGAAACTCCAATACTTTTGCCACCTCATGCAAAGAGCTGACTCATTGGAAAAGACTCTGATGCTGGGAGGGATTGGGGGCAGGAGGAGAAGGGGACGACAGAGGATGAGATGGCTGGATGGCATTACTGACTCAATGGACATGAGTTTGGGTGAACTCCGGGAATTGGTGATGGACAGGAAGGCCTGGCGTGCTGTGACTCATGGGGTCACAGAGTCAGACATGACTGAGCAACTGAACTGAACTGAAAGAACAAGGGATTAGGATTAGTACGAAAGGATGAGGAAGCAGTGATCTGTAGGAATCCTTGGACCAGGGTGCCTGCAAAGGTATTTCACCTAGGGTTATTTAAAGAGGTAGGGCACTGGACATTTGGCCTTCTGTACTGAAGGAAGAGGAAGAAACAAGGAAGCACAGATAGCATCATGGCAACAAGGTGGGTAAAGGTGCAGAGTGAGGCATGGCTTTGACATGTGAGTGGGACTGTCAGTGTCCCCAGTGACCATCAGATGAAGTTTCCAGTGACCATCAGATGAAGTTTCCAGTGTCCAGCTTTCAGCCCTGCCCAGAGAGTGGATGGGAAGACATGTCCTTTTTGAGTTTCCCAGGAAGACACATTAAGATTAATGGAGAAACACAGATGGTGCAGCAGTAGCAACAAGCCACCCCCTTCCCAACCTGGCTGTTTGGATGATAAATTATTGATGGAGGCTGAGTAAGTGGAACCTGGGGAGGTGCAATTCACTTTAGTGATGTCTCAAGAACTTTCTCAGACACAAGTGATTTAGAGAAGATGTGAACAGTCTCCCTTTACTGTGGATCCCCCCACCCCTTTCTACTCAGCCCTACTCCCCCCTACTGCTACCCTGGGCTAGACCACAGCCTTTGGTGGAGCTGAGAAGGGGTGACAGGGACCCATGGGGAAAGCCATTCTTCCACCTGCTAGACATGTGACCACATGGAGTGACACTCATAAGGACTCCTCACAGGGTACTTGTGACACTGAGTGAGTTAAGTTATGGAGAGCATGTGGAACAGGGGTTGGCATGTACTAAGTACTCCATAAAAATTAATTGTAGTTAGTATTATTCAGTTCTACATCCACTGAGCTGAGAATATAGCCCAGCACATGACTAGAGTTCAATAAATAGTTGTTTAATAGAATTTGATACCATCGGCATTGTCTTCATCATCATCATCAACAACAACATCACTGAGCCTTTACAGTGTCCAGTTCTTTGCAGAGCAGTTTATAGACACTTGAGTGTCTTGGGTTATGGTGAAGGGGAAAATTCAAGGATCTAAAGGGTGTGTCAGGCACCAATTTTCCTCAGAAGCTCAGGCATCACTTTTAAAAGATTTTGGTCTTGCAGTTGGATATGGAGGATGGCAAAGCAAAACAGAAAGAATGAACTGAGAAGAGGTCATCCTGAGCACAAACCTGAGCTTTTTGATGTGTTTAGGGGATGAGATGTGTTCATACAACACTTTTTAATTTTTAAATTGGAGCTGGGAGTTAGTCAATGTCAGTTAATTAGTTTTACTTCAGGATTGATGTCTTTCCATCCTTCCTTTCTACCTCATCCCCCCTCTTCTCTCTCCCTCATTTCTTTCTTTCATTCTCTACTTCTTTCCTTCTTTTCATGAAAGAAAGACCGACGGTTAATGAACAATAAGATATAGCTCAGGTCAACACACAGACAAATTGGTACACCAAACACCAATTCCACAACAGCCAATTCCCTGAATGCTAATTTTTGAAATTTCCCACTTAGCAATTGACTTTCCTTGAATTTACCTAAATCTTTGAGGTATAGCTGAAGATAAGAAAAAGAGAGACAAGTGCAGGCAACGGGGCCCTTGGAGAGCATGAGCTATCAAGTATTGCTTAGAGAGTTGTTCATTAAGAGGTACCTGTGACTGAGAGGCAGTGGGGGGATTTGTCCTCAATAGGCCCAAAGGGAACTGGCTATCACAGGCTTTAAATATTTAGGAATAATTCTTAAGGGAGGAAGAAATCCTCAAGCAAAAGCTGGAGACTGGACGCCGCCTCAGAAACCATCCGAATGTGACAAGGAAACCAGTGTGAATTTGTTAAGTCTCACGCTCTGAAAGAGGAGGTAGGTTACAACACAGAGGTGGATTCTCCCCCAGAATAAGGAAAGCAGAGGTTCACAACCTCTACTTGGGAGGTTTTTCCCAACTGAACTTAAATTCATGGTTCTTAAATTCCACACAACTGGTATAAAGTGTCCAGCATCCAAGTGAAGCGTAAGTTATGGAAGTTGTCTTCATTTTCCTCGTATTTTCTGTCTCCACCTTCCCCAGATAAGACTTTAATTGACCTCCAAAGATACTGCTGCTGCTGAGTCGCTTCAGTCGTGTCCGACTCTGTGCGACCCCATAGACAGTAGCCCACCAGGCTCCCCCGTCCCTGGGATTCTCCAGGCAAGAACACTGGAGTGGGTTGCCATTTCCTTCTCCAATGCATGAAAGTGAGAAGTGAAAATGAAGTCACTCAGTCGTGTCCGACTCTTAGCGACCCCATGGACTGGAGCCTACCAGGCTCCTCCATCCATGGGATTTTCCAGGCAAGAGTACTGGAGTGGGGTGCCATTGCCTTCTCTGCCAAAGATACAGAGATATGTAATTTAATGATCAGGATTCAGGAAATGCCTGCCATGTGACCCTGTCTAAATCACGTAACCCTAGAAGGGTGGTTGTGAATATCAAATTAATATTGAAAGTGCTTAGGAGAGTTCTTGACTCGTAGTAAGTGATCAGCACATGGTAGCAATGATCACTGTTCCTATGACTACTACTACCACTGTCGTTATCACTATTAACACAGTTGAATGAAACTACTCAGACTAAGATAAATCAGAGTTAAAATTTGGAAGGGGATAACTGCAGACTTTAACTTCTTTGAACTTTAATTTAGAAGGAGAATGGGACAAGGCATGATCACTAGGAAGCTATGCTAGAAACATCACTGGGTATAATTTGAGATAGTCATTGAAAAAGAGAATTAATCTTTATTCTCTGTGGGTGCAAGGAGGCTTCACTTAATGAATGAGTTGTCAGAATTTATGTCAAAGGATTCTGGTGGGCTAGAGTTGAACCATATATCCCTCAGGTTCCAGGAAAACACCTCCGGTTCTGTTAGGAGGGAATTCTCTGGAAAGTACAAGCAGAACTGCCTACTTATGTTTCCAGTCCTCCCCCAAGGAGGAAAACTCTACTCCAGTTGACCACTGACTAAACTTTTTAACCCAAGAGTAGAGAAGCCTTTCAAAACTAGACAACATTTCAGAGGTGCATTTCTTCCTTTCTGCTCACATTTCTAGACTCTTCTTCAAAGGAAAAGAGAATTCTTGTCCTGTACCCTATTATCTGCCTGTCATGCAGTCCCACAGAAGGAGAAATCATCAGTCTAACATTCTCTGAGCCAAGCTTTGCTGCAGATCACAACGCTGAAAGGAAAACCATTTTCTCCCACTATATGTGACAGATTCAGTATGGCTGGTCCTAGCAGCTCTTTCCTTTGCATTTTCTTCAGCTCCCTCTGCAAGGTAGATGAAGGGTGTTACTTCTCAGAGTAGGCTGAATTATATGCTAGCCTCAATGAATAGGGAAGCAGATACATTCCCTATTCTTTTTCATTTTCTTTTTCCCTGTGCCTCCATATAGACAGCCAACAGGCAAAGTCAAAGCCAGCCTTCCTGCACGCAGTGTGGAAGGTAGGTCCACCATTCCCTTCCATCCAGTGTTCTTTGACTGACTTCTACCCAGCTCTCTTTCTCCCAACTGGCTTTCGTTCAGTGTGTAAAGGTACATTGTATGATGACCATATGCAGGAAAGTAGAGATAAGAGCACGGATCCAGTTACTTTGCATCTAATTCTTGTGTGCATGCTGTTGTGTCCATCTCTCTGTGACCCTATAGACAGTGAGATTCTCCAGGCAAGAATAGTGGAGTGGGTTGCCAGCTCTTCCTCCAGGATCTTCCTGACCCAGGGATTGAACTTGCATTTTCTGCAAGGAGAGGTGGATTCTTTACCACTGAGCCACCTGGGAAGCCCTTTTATCTAATGATAGATACCCAAAGAGCAATAGCTTGCATTGCTGTATTATATTGTATTGTAATATTATATTTTATTATATTGCTTATATAATTCCCACTTTGTAGAAGGGAAAAGAGACGTCCAGAAGACTTATACATCTTAAATATAGAGGTATGAAGCAGAGCTAGGATTCTGTGATTAGTCTTCAAATTCTAAATCCTCTTGCCAGTTCATCATGCCTTTTATACACATTCATTGCATATTGCCTTAATGCCATAATCACTGTAGAAAAAAATGTACATGGATATATCTGTATATACGTGTGTGTAGAAAACTAAAGTACATACGTATATATATGAAAATACAGTATGCATATGTATTATAAGATAAAATCATAAAATATGCCATCCAATGTCTAGGTGTCTGGAGGACTGTGTGAAAATCAAAATCTGTTATCTACCACCTCGATTCATTGGGCTCAACTCTTCTCACTTCCTGATTCACAGTGGACTCTCAAGACACTAGCCCCTTCCTCGCTGGCTCCCAGCCTAGCAGTCAGGTTCTGAATTCCACCCTCAGCATAGCACAGCCTCTGATGGAGGCTCCCTGGAGTCCTGGATGATCAACTCTGCTGGCAGTTCCAATCAGATCGATCTGAGGGAGAGAGGCCATGCTCAGCCCAGAGTGTGGACAGTGAATAACGGAGCTGAAGGTGGACCCGACTAGGCACGGATAACAGCAGAGGTTGTCGCGGAACGGGAAGCTGGAGCTTCCTCCTCCTGCCCAGCGTTGAGGCAGGGATCTGGGAGGAGGCAAGGTCTGTACGGAGTGTTGAGTGATGGGTGCAATAATGCCGACCAGACCGCCAGGTGCTCTGGGGTCGAGTTTGTTTCAATTAACGAATTAATGTTTGTAACACAGGGACAACGTGTGCACTGCGGTGCCTTGTGACAGAACAAGGCAGCTCTTCTCCCATTAATCCCGAGAAGGATTTTCTCCTCTTCTGGACGCGAGGGCAGGGGCTGGAGGTGCCAGGGCTGGAAGCACCACCAGCTCTGGAGTCAGAAACCTGGGCTCTAATCCCAAATGCATTCATACACAAGCTGCAAGACCTTGGACAAATCACCCCGTTATCCTGGGGCATAGCTTTTGCACTCTCATCCGTATAGAAATAATAACTATTTTATATGACATATATATTATATACTATATATTATACTATATATAAAATTTATATTACATATAAATTGTATATTTGTGTATGTATACAGTTGGCCCTCTGTGGCTGCTTATGCAGAATCTGTGGGTATGGAGGGCTGACTAAAGGACTTCAATATCTGTAGATTTTTGGTATCCACAGGGGTCCTGGAACCAATCCCTCAGGGACACTGAGGGACAACCATACATGTCTATATATCTATACACATACATATGATGTACATAAAGTCATATGTCTATATATTATGTATATATATATATGTATATAGACATTTATACCCCTCACATCAGGGGGACTGATGTCAAGATAAGACTAACTCTTATCTGTCCCAAGAAAGACTAACTCTCATAAGATATGGAGATACTCAAAAAGTGATACCTGTTTCCCCTTCATAACACTTAGGACAATTGTAATTTTAGGATATATTTATTTTATTTTGTGTCTTCTGTCTGTCCCCCCTGCTGGATTTTAAAATGGATGACAGTAGGAACTATATCTGCCTGTTCATGACTTTCCCCAAGTCCCCACCAGGGTAGGTGTTCAATAAATTGTGTGGCTTGAGCAAATGATTAAATGAAGACATTAGTGCCTACCTCCAGGAACTATAGTGGAATTCAGGAGATTGCATGCAGTAGAATGCATTATACGCCATTAAATTCTGTGAAAACAGGAAAGATTAGTATTGCCACAGTCTGTGAGATGTAGAGGGAATCTGAGACCACTGGGTGGGACAGGGATGAGAAAGAGGAGTATTAGAACTTAGGCAAAGAGTTGGAGGGAGATACAGGGAGGAGTCTTTAGGAGGTGACTTAAGGGAATGGAAAGATGAGTGACAGAGAGAGTGACATCATAGCTGGTCCAAGCACTCTGATTCCAAGATGAGATTTCTCCAAGGCTGCGAAGGTAGAAACTGAACAGATCCTGGAATGAACCCCCCAGTTCAACACTTTATATATATATATATATGTATAAAAAGGCACCACGAGGTGGAAAAGTGTCTATGTGTGTGTGTATATATACATATATATATATGATTTACTTTTTTGCACATAGTATAAAATTTGAAAGTTATTATCATTATCCCTTCAGTCTCTGTGGTTTTGGAGAAGTAGATCCACAAAAAGCAACTGCACTTTAGAGGTCAGGGTAAAATTAAGAACAACTTGCTTTTCATCTAAAATTTATGCGTTATACACCACGTACTTCCCAAAAAGATTTGAGACAGTTTTACAATAACAATCATCTTTAAACCATCTGCACAGCCACAAAAATCATGTTTTCAGCCTTAATGGCACAAGGAAATTCTCAAAATGTAACTTTAAATGAAAAAGACCAGACAAGACACTTTATTTACTATCATATTGTTACATAATATAAAGATGGATGGGGAAGGGGAGAAGGAAGAGAGAGACTGAGAGACAAGGAGACAAAACAGGGGACGAGAGGGGATAGGAGGGGAAAATAAAGTGGAAGGAAGTGTTAGCAATAGTCATTTCCCTCCTTAAAACTGTACTGAGAGACTTCATTGTTAACAGCAAAATTTCCCCCAAGATGTTGTAAATAAGATTGTCTTCAAAGGCATTTAGTGTTAATAGCTATGCATTCATAGTTCAAATGTGTATTTTTTGAAATATAACTAATGTATTAAAACTATATGTGCTGGTTCAATTTCATTCGCTCTGATCCATTTGCCCACTGCCTCTGCCCTGCTCTGTTCAGAGAAGGGTCCTTTGTCCTCTGGCTTTGGGTTGGTTGGAGACAACAGGGACTTCAGTTAAATTATGGAGGGCAGAGGAGAGAGGGGTGACAGTAGTTGCTGCCCTCCCCCTAACCCTTCTGGCCTTGCCCCAACTCTGGAGAAGCTGTGTCCCCCAGTGCCTGAGGGTCTGTCAGACAGGCTCTCTTCCAGGGCCCCAGGGCACTTGGGTCCCCTTTATACTGTTCAGTTCCCCTCTACTAGTTCCTGCTGTTTTGCAGTCCTTTGCTGCTTCTCTTAACCCTGCCCTCAACTCTATAGTACAAGTCTCTTTATTAAACTCTTCTTAGTACTAATTAAAGTTTAATGGGCACAAGAATCCCCTGCAGGGCTAGTTAAAACACAGGTTTCTGCCCACCCCTGCCCCCCCACTCCCACCGCTAGAGTCTGATTCAGTAGGTCTAGGGTGGAGCCTGAGAAGTTTCATTTCTAACAAGCTCTCAGGTCTCAGCGGTTGCTTATATTGCCAGTCCGAGGACCACACTTTGAGAGGCAGTCTCTTGGTTAACTCTTTGGGTAAACCTTCTACTTCCTGAAAGCTCCTACCAATACTTGATGAGGGCAGTTCGACAGAAGTTTTTCCGATGGTGAAAATGCTCTATAATATTCTTCACTCTCCAGTGGGGTAGCTACATCTGGCTTACAAGCCCTTGAAATGCACCAAGTGCACTGACGAACTGGATTTTTAATTTTATTGAGTTTTAATTAATAAAGATAATTAGCTATAAACTAATAAAAGTCAGTTGGCACTCTCAGCATTCTGCCTGGAAATTTCCTTAACCAGATTGACAGGTTCATTAGGTACTATTTCTGTTTCCATGTTACTGCGGGTGACATTTTGCTAATCGTTCTAGCAGTTCATTATTTAAGTCTCATTTTCTCCTGCCTCCAATAGCCTCTAAACTCACCCTTCCAGGCTTCATTAACAGTCTCCTAAAGGTGCCTCAGGCCTCCACCTACTGCCTGGTTCCAAGGTCATTGCCATGCATTTTAGATTTACGTTTCAGCAGCACCGTACTTCTGGCTACTGAGTTCTCTTTCAGTTATGTACTGCTGCATAACTAACTACCTGAG
The DNA here is from genome assembly GCF_000754665.1 of Bison bison bison. Taxonomy (NCBI): domain Eukaryota; kingdom Metazoa; phylum Chordata; class Mammalia; order Artiodactyla; family Bovidae; genus Bison; species Bison bison. The sequence goes on along the minus strand of NW_011494644.1, from coordinate 2,569,325 downwards.
TGACTTAAATCAACACCCATTTTTAGTATCTTTCCTGATTCTGTGGGTTGACAGGGTTCAGCTGGGTGACTCTTCTGCTCAATGTGGTGTTGGCTGGGGATACACTTGTCTTAATGGGGATGTAACATCCAAGGTGGTTTACTTATTTGACTGGCAGTTGGGGTCTTCTAGATGCTCAGATGAGGCTATCGACCAGAACCTCAATTCTTACCCATGTGTCTTCTCTGTGTAGCTTGATCAGGGCCACTGGGTTCCAAGAGGCAAGAAGTAGAAATAGAAGCTGCTTGGAAATCCCAAGACATTATTTCTGGTACATTTTAGTGGTTAAAGCCAGTCATAAGAACCACACAGGCTTAAGAGAAATAAGTTTCACCCCTGAATGGAAGGAGTGGTGTATGCATTAAGGGAGGGGGTGGATTCTTAGGCACCTCTTTGGAGAGTAGTTGCCACAGTGCCTCTGCAAGAGTGTCTTTCCACAGCAAAGATGGGCTATACAGACCTTTGTTTCTCAAACCCCAGGGTTCCCGCAATTCCCTGAGGATTTAGATTCAGTAAATCTAAGTGAGTCCTAAAAGGCTACATTTTCAGGAGGCTGCTGATGCTGCTGAGTCACAGATCACAGTTTGGGTAGCAAGGATGTAGATTAGACAATGGAGTAGCAGAACTAGATTCAAACCCTTTTCTATCACTTTTTTGTGGGTCTTTGAGTAAACTATCTAACACCCTCTAGCCTCAGCTTTCCCATCTGTTAAAATGGAATTATGGGACAATTGTAACAACCAATAGCAAAAAGTACAATATAGCAGCATTTGAGTCTCTTTGAGTCTCTCACTAGCTATATGTCTTAAGACATGTCCCCTCACCAAATGTTAGTTTCTTCACTTAAAATTAAAGTGAGAATGGGAATGCTAATACCTATATTGTAGGGTGTTTGGGAACATTCGGTGAAAGAAACCTGGAGTTAACGGATGGTGATTATGTGAGAAGTCATGGGAAATATGCCTCCTGCTCAGCCTCATCAAACACTCCCCTGCAAAAGCAGCATTTTCTGCCATTTAGTGTAAGCATCGGCTACATGGAAGAAAGGAAGGACTGAGCTTCTGAGTTAACTGAGGTCTGAAGCTAACTCATGGTCTGCCTCTACCAATTACTGCTCCATAGAAAGGTAGGACTTTGCTTCTCCTTCTCTCCCAGTGGGTTGGAACCAAATATAGAATCAAGAACCATATTTGTATTAGATGCCTGGCAAGTAGCATCAGTCACACACTTTGTAGTATCAGTGGCTAGCATGACTGATGATTCTTGCTGGGAAATTCTGGAGAAGGCAATGGCACCCCATTCCAGTACTCTTGCCTGGAAAATCCCATGGATAGAGGAGCCTGGTGGGCTGCAGTCCATGGGGTCGCTAGGAATCAGACACGACTGAGTGACTTCACTTTCACTTTTCACTTTTATGCATTGGAGAAGGAAATGGCAACCCACTCCAGTACTCTTGCCTGGAAAATCCCATGGATGGGGGAGCCTGGTGGGCTGCTGTCTATGGGGCTGCACAGAGTCGGACACGACTAAAGCGACTTAGCAGCAGGAGCAGCAGCTGGGAAATTCTACTGAGGGCTTCTGACAATAAGAAGAGTCATGAAGCACTGAGTCCCAGAAGGTTTCTGAGCTGGTTCCACTTGGGCTGGTCCTCATAGTGGGAAAGGGGGGCAGTCCTTGGACCATGCTTGGGAATCAAATGCTCTTGGCTACTGAGGACAGTTCAAGTCTGTTTGGTCATATTCTTGACTTTCTTCTGTTCATTGAGACCTGTGTAGAAAAAAAAAATGGCTCTAAAGACTTTGGGATTATGTCAAGATGTGAACCAAAGCTGTCATACCTAGAAATAATGCTATAGATAACAAGGTGAGAAACAATGGTTAATGCTCATTACACACTTGCTCCATGCTACGTTCTAAGATAAATGTATAAATATGTGTTATCTCATCCCTACAATAGCCCTAGGGAAAAGGCAGCCTAATTATCCTTACTTTACAGATAAAGAAACTGAGGTACACAGAGATCAGGTGTCTGTTCAAGGTCACACAGTAAAGTAGTAAGGCTCCAACTTGAATTCAGATCTTCCTCATGACAAAGACTGTGCTGAAATGAATTTTAAGACTTGATGGAGTCTGACTGGGGTCAGAGGGGGATATCATCTCACAATAAAACAAGATTTCTTCCTTGGTTCAGTTTAAACACACACATTCACATGCACACACATCTTGGGAAAGTGAAAGTATGAATGAAGCAGGAATTTAGGAAGCTGACTCATGTGAGCTACTGACCAAGGCAGAACTGGAAGGAATTGTGGATCTAATCTTAATCACTGCTCCATGCATGTTATACTTGGCACAGGAAGCTTGGTGACCAGGTGCTCCAGCTGAATGCCCTATACAGATAAGGCTTGGCACCATCTCCCCTCCTGTGTGAGTTCCTCTTCCCCACTGGGTGGTGTCTTCCTTGAGGACCCAGACCTCCTCAGAGTCCATGAGACAAGATCCTCTCTCTGTTGTCACTCTGCACTGGACTCCTTCAGCCTACCCTCTGCAATGACCTCTGAAATTAATTTATGCAATTAATTAATTAGTACAGTCAGTTCAGTTCAGTCGCCCAGTCACGTCTGACTCTTTGCGACCTCATGGACTGCTGCACGCCAGACCTCCCTGTCCATCACCAACTCACGGAGTTTACTTAAACTCATGTCCATTGAGTCGGTGATGCCATCTAACCATCTCATCCTCTGTCGCCCGCTTCTCCTCTTGCCTTCAATCTTTCCCAGCATCAGGGTCTTTCCCAATGAGTCAGTTCTTCACATCATGTGGCCAAAGTATTGAAATTTCAGCTTCAAAATCAGTCCTTCCAATGAATATTCAGGACTGATTTCCTTTAGGATGGACTGGCTGGATCTCCTTGCACTCCAAGGGATTCTCAAGAGTCTTCTCCAACACCACAGTTCAAAAGCATCAACTCTTAAGTGCTCAGCTTTCTTTATAGTCCAACTCTCACATCCATACATGACCACTGGGAAAACCATAGCCTTGACTAGATGGCCCTTTGTTAGCAAAGTAATGTCTCTGCTTTTTAATACGCTGTCTAGGTTGGTCATAACTTCTCTTCCAAGAAACAAGCATCTTTCAATTTCACAGCTGCAATCACCATCTGCAGTGATTTTGGAGCCCCCAGAAATAAAGTCTGTCACTGTTTCCACTGTTTCTCCATCTATTTGCCATGAAGTGATGGGACCAGATGCCATGATCTTCATTTTCTGAATGTTGAGCTTTAAGCCAACTTTTTCACTCCCCTCTTTCACTTTCATCAAGAGCCTCTTTAATTCTTCTTCACTTTCTGCCATAAGAGTGGTGTCATCTGCATATCTGAGGTTATTGATATTTCTCCCAGCAATCTTGATTCCAGCTTGTGCTTCATCCAGCCCAGTGTTTCTCATGATGTATTCTGCATATAAGTTAAATAAGGAGGGTGACAATATACAGCCTTGATGTACTCCTTTTCCTATTTGGAACCAGTCTGTTGTTCCATGTCCAGTTCTAAGTATTGCTTCCTGACCTGCATACAGATTTCTCAAGAGGCAAGTCAGGTGGTATGGTATTCTTACCTCTTGAAGAATTTTCCAGAGTTTGTTGTGGTTCACACAGTCAAAGGCTTTGGCATAGTCAATAAAGCAGAAGTAGATGTTTTTCTGGAACTCTCTTGCTTTTTCAAGGATCCAACGGATGTTGGCAATTTGATCTCCGGTTCCTCTGCCTTTCTAAATCCTGCTTGAACATCTAGAAGTTCACGGTTCACATACTGTTGAAGCCTGGCTTGGAGAATTTTGGAGATTTAAGTGATATCACTCAGCTTAACTATCCCTCGGGGTCTCCCACTGTCTTTTGGGTCAGAGCATCTAAAATATTTTCCAAACTCATCTCCTACCCTCCTTCACCCACAGCCACTCTCCAACCACATCCAGTTACTTGCAGCAATCCCATGTTGGTCCTCACTTCCTCACTTTTACTTATGCCATTTCCTGGATGATCCTCTCCTCAACATATCAACTTAGCAGTGTGGCTTTCAGCAAGTCACCTCCTTTCTCTGAAATTCAACTGACACCTCACTATGCTATGCTATGCTAAGTCACTTCAGTCATTTCCGACTCTGTGAGACCCCATAGACGGCAGCCCACCACTATGGTGAGCTAATAGTCATGCTTCCCTCACAAGTGGTTAGACAATTAAGGAAAGCAAGATGGGTAAATGTCCCAAACAGGACCTGACAGCCATTAGCATCCCACCTAGCTATGGCGGGAGGAGTCTATTCCTTGATCAAAATCCTCCTTTCCAATATCCCCTAGGAAATTATATACTTTTCCAAGGAAGCTTCTCACATCATCGTTACCTCTACTGAAGGCTTTTTTCCCCCAGAAAAGCTAACCCTGATGATTTATAGGGAACAAAGTAAAGTGGTACATTTTTCTCTCCTGTGGACAAGGGAGAAGGGATGGGGAGGGACAGAGAGCCCAGGAGGAGAGAATTTGGGGCTGGTCCCTGGAGTGCTAGAGACTCAGGCTCAAGCTGGGGGATAGGTGGCAGGAGGCTGATCACGTCCCTTTCTCTTTGAGAGTGACTTGAGGCATAAGGACAGTCTCATTCAAGACCATAGACTGCACTTTCTTGGCAAACTACTAGTATTTGTCACCCTTTGGGAAAAGCATGAGCAGAAGGGAAAAAATATTACAGAAGTATTTTACCCTAAAAGCCCTGCAGTCATCTGGATGAATTGTCTGCCATGCCTAGAGCCACAGGGAGGTTTTGAGCAGTTACCCGCCCAAGATTCTCATAAATTGTCGGCTTCAACAGTTGAATGTTAAACTGAGGAAGAGGCATAAACATTAAATTCATAATCATTCAAGTGTGTCCCTTCATTTCCTGACTGTTTCTTCTCTGAAGGGAACCATTTTCCCTTTTCTTTCTCTTTTTCTCTCCTGTGTAACACTGCATGGAAGAGTCAGAGATCACCAGTTTGATTTATGATTCAACACCCTGATAGTGGAGAAGAGGGACAAAGAGGTTCAAGGAAAGCAGAGGTAGAAGAAGCAGCCAGTGCCCATTCCCATTCCAACCAAGTCTCCAGTGATGTGTTCTCTGGCAAGATATTAACCTTTCCAAGCCACAGCCTCCTCATTTGTAAAGTGGTTATAATCTGCCTACCACTCAAGATTGTTGTGAAATTTAAATGGAGGCATACGTATGGCAAGGGAATGTGTGGTAGGCACTCAACCAATGATTGATACTGTTGCTGCTGCTGTTATTACACTTGAACATACTTAAAATACTCCAGTAGCCACCAGTAAGAATCCTAGGATCCCTGTCTGTGCCTCAGCCCTGTCATTTCCCTCTCCTGCTTGGTTTTTCTCTGTAGCCCTTATCAGCACCTGATGTTAAAAAAAAAAAAAAAAAAATTCTGAATTTGTACTTGTCACCTTTCCTCATGGGGAATGTAAACTCCTGGGGGCAAAAAGCTAGGTCTACTTTGTCTCATTGCCAAAATTCCAGGGCTTATCAAATGCATGGCACATAGCAGATACTCAATAAATATTTTCTGGATGGATAAATAAATGAACCCATATTGTACTCTGATCTCTAGTTCTCACTCTAGCCTTCAGAAAAGGAAGAATCACATCTTCTTCTTGTGTACCCTCTGCAAACTCAATGACTGTCAAAGTAGACTAAACCAGAATATTGATTATAGATGTGTTTGCTGTGAAATAAACCACCCCAAATTTAATGACCCTAAGCTTAAAGTGTGCAGTATTAGTTGCTCAGTCACATCCAACTCTTTGTGACCCCCTGGACTGTAGTCCGCCAGGCTCCGCTGTCAATGGGATTTCCCAGGCAAGAATACTGGAGTGGGTAACCATTCCCTTCTCCAGGGAATATTCCCAACCCAGGGATCAAACCTGGGTTTCCTGCATTGCAGACAGATTGTCTACCATCTGAGCCACCAGAAAAGCCCCACTTGTTTTTCTCATGACTTTTCCAGACAGAAATTCTGGTGTCACAAGCAGTTACCGTCAGATGTTGGCTGGGCTGCAACCATCTGAAGGCTCAACTAGGGCTGGAGATCCAGTTCCAAGATGACTTACACACATGGCTGGCAGCTGATGCTGGCCTCAGCTAGGAGCTCAGCTGGGGCTGACCCCAGGCATAACTACCACGACCTCTCCAGCATGGCAGTCTCAAGGGCAGTCAGATCTCTTACATGGCAGTTGGCTTCCCCCAAAGCAAGTGCCCCAAGGTGACAAGGCAGAAGCTTTGCCTTTTATTGATGTAAAGTCACACAGGGTCACTTCTGCTATACTCTATTAGTCGAGTAGCCACCTGCCCACCCAGGTACAAGGGGGGACATGGATCTTATCTCTTGAAGGGAGGAGCATTAAAGAACTTGAGACCATGTTTTAAACCACAGACATGATCTCAGACGGCTGTAGCAACTAGCCAGGTCTAAGAAGTGAGGCAGACATGGGTGAGTGTTTAACAGGAGTGATGGGAACTGTAGGGCAATAGAGCCTCTTTCTCTGTCTGAAAGGACCATCCATAATTTAGCTCAAGTGAAATGTAGAATTTTTAGCAGTTGCCCAATTTTAAAAACACTGTATGAACCAAAGTGGGAAAGACCTGTGGATTTTTTTTCACTCATTGACTCTTGATAAATTATGTGAAGTGCTTTGTGATAACAGAGCAAGAAGTCTGCCCCTCATTCCTTCAGACTGGGTGACCTTGAAGGAACTTTTGAGCTCCCCTCCTCAGAACAGGAAACAACGGGTACCAGACAAAAGACCTCTTTGGTAGAAATGAGTAGTCACCAATTGTGAGAGCTGGGAAAAAAATAAGTGGAATTAAGTGAAACATTTGTCGACACACCTCTCATCATGTGCCAGGCATTTTACATGTATTATTACATCTAATTCTCACCAACAACTCCATGGCATGAGCAGTATTGCCTTCCCATCACAAGCAAATATATTGCTCCTCAGAGCAGTTAGATGCTGTGCCTGATTTCACACAGGCAGAAGGTGGTGGAGTCCAGGTGGACAGGACCCCAGAGCCCACACACACAGCCCTCCCCACCAGACAAGGCCCTTGACATTGCCAGGGCTGCATAATTAGTGTGGTGGCCCAAAATGGCTCAACCAAATCTGAGGTCACTGAGTAAATGGCATAATGGGAAACATGGGACCTTGAAGTAGCCCAAGCTTTACCATCCTATACTTACACTTCCTGGTTGATGGTCTCTATTCCATTAGAACTTCCTTATGGTAATAAAAATGATAATAATAAAGGTACTGTTTATGGAGTGCTCCTTATGTACCATCTTCTGTGGGGGGGGCGGGGTAGGGAGAGTGGGGTGGGGGGAGGTGCTTCCCTGGTGGCTCAGATGGTAAAGAATCTGCCTGCAATGCAGGAGACCTGGGTTCAGTCCCTAGGTAGGGAAGATCCTCTGGAGAAAAGAATGGCTACATTTTTCAAACTTAATCCTTAAAATGATCCATTTTAGAGATGAGGAAACTGAAGTACAGAGAGGTTAAACAAACTGGCTGAGATAATACAGTAGCAAGTGACAGAGTTAATCTGTTTGACTCAAAGTTTGTTCTCTGTAAACCTAGGCTACCCTGCCCATGCGGGCTTCCTACATGCAATATTAATCAATGAAGCTTGAATGGACTGTGTCTATCAATATAAGACTACCACTAGGAGAGGATATAGAACTGTCTCTCAAGGGGCCACGTGGGATGACCTTACCTTGGTCATTCATTCTTGGCAAGGCACAAGGACTCAGCACCCTAGAGTCAGTGACGTTCAAGGAGACTGAAACGTGCTGGCAAAACTCACAAGAGACAGACATATATACTAAAATGAACATGTAGTAAATGCCTTCATTTATAATGATTATTAGAATTGCCAAGAGGACCAGAATGCATCTGCTGGCATTAACAGAACATTCATTCCTTGTCTGGGGCCAAGTTGTAATCATTTATTCATTAAACAAATATTTATGAAACAGATGCACTGGAGTGAACAGAATCAGACATAGCAAAAAGAAGGTTGATGGTGAGCATGTAATCAGCAAACGGACACAGATTCTTTGGGTCGTAGGTAAGAGAAGGCCACTTATATTTGCTTAAATGGAAGGATCAGTTTATTCCCCTCCTCCCCTTAAATATAGGAGTGTCTCTTGGAATCCAAGGACAGGAATTAAACTTTCATCTCAAGAGGGGGATAGAAATTAAGAATAGGAAATACTGTGCTGTGTGTGTGTGTGTGTGTGTGTGTGCACGCGCGCGTGCGGTATGTTTCTTTCTCTCCTGCTCTCTGTCTCTTTCCACCCATATTTGTCATCCCGTCATCTTAGCTTCTCTCTGTACATCAGCTTTATTCTTTTCTTGTATCAGTCAGAAATATTTGCTGCACAGTAACTGACTCTGGTTAATCTAAACAGAAAGAGAATATATTGAAAGGATATCAGAAGACTCAGAATCTCCAGGAAGCCCAAAGAACAAGAAAAAATAAAAACAAGAACAAGGAAGGGCTAGACAGCCAGACCCAGCCAAAATCATGCTACAGCCCATGCAGGGTGAGGATGTACATCCTCACTGCTGAGGCTTTGGAGAAAAACCAAATTCTCAGCTGGCATCCCTCCCCCACTGGCCGGGGTATTGTGTGCTGCTGGGGCACTGCTGCCAGACCAGTCTCCACTACGCCTGGATCATGTGTGTTAGCTTTTGTTATGAAAATATATGCATGCACACACACACGCATATATATATACATACTATATACGTGGTATATACATGTGCATAGATTGATAGATATAGACATGCTTGCAAGGAGAGAGACTAGTATAATGAATTCTCCTTACCAACTTAAATAATTCTCAACTTGTGGCCCATCTTGTTTTATCTGCACCCTATATACTTCTTTCTGCCCTCTTCTGCCAATGATATCTTGAAGCAAACACCTTGATCTTATAAAACTACAGGATCAAGGTATAACTATGTCAGTGTGTATCTCTAGAAGAAGCTTTTGCAACATCAGCATTATCAACATTTTCAAGCAGATCATTTTTTGTTGTCACTGTCCTGTGTGTAATAGGATGTTTAGCAGCATCCCTGGTCTTATCCCTAGTACCAAGTGGCAGTACTCTCCTCACCCCTAAATATGTCTCTTGTTGTTTGGTTGCTCAATCGTGTCTGACTCTTTGTGATCCCATGGACTGTAGCACACCAGGCTTCACTGTCCTTCACTATCACCCAAAATTTACTCAAACTCATGTCCATTGAGTCAATGGTGCCATTCAGTCATCTCATCCTTTATCACCCCCTAGACATTGACAAGAGCAAAACTGCCCTTGATTGAGAAATGTATATATATATCCACCAAACTATTATCACTCTTCAAAGTGTTAAAATAATTCCTCAATATCATTAAGTATTAAGTCAGATTTCAAAGTTATCCAATAGTCTCATAAATATTTTTACAATATTTATTTGTTAAATGCTGGGTTGAAATAAGGATGATATCTTGCAGTTGATTAATATATAATATATTAATAATATTATAATATATAATAAAAAAGTCTCACAAGCCTTTTTCAACTACAGGTTTCTATTTCCCCTTTTCAACCTGTTTGTTTAAGACATCAGTTCCTATAGAATTTCCCTCAGTCTGAATTTTACTGATTATTTCCCCATGGTTTAACCTACCGTGTTCCTGTTTCCTGTACATCCTGGAAACCAGCTGTTAGATCTAGAGGCTTGATCCAATGCAGGTTCTATCATTCCCTGCCTCAAGGTCATGGAGCACACTTCTATTAGAAAGCCCTGATGACCACTTGCCTCTTTTGTTGGATACCAGCAGCAATAGGCAATCCCTTCCTAAATTCCATTAGGTATTAACAACAGTGAACTTCTATCATTCCTTCTTCATTTATTAGCTGGAATACTTAAAAAGATAAACTTGCCTTTCAATTGTAGGGTTACCTCGACAGTTTCTAAAGGGAAAGCAGAATGATTTGTTTCCTTTATTTACCAGTTTTCAAAATAATTAATTTGGAAGCCAGCATTCTCCAAAGGAAACCTGTGAGCTTTGTTGTTATTGATACAATCTTGAATTCATGAGATAAAACAAAATAGAAATGTTTTCAGTCCCTTGCAGTTATATTCCTTTTGATGCTCAATTGTTCCAACTCTGGCCAGTAGGAGCCCCTTCAAGTTGGCTCCCAAGTCCTTTGGCAGACTCCAGTCCTGGGCAGCTCCCTGGTTCCTGATATGGAAAAAA
>NW_011494644.1:2540790-2558841 GCF_000754665.1 Bison bison bison | reverse complement strand
ATATATATATTGCAGATTCATTGTGTACATTTCCTGCCCCTGATCAGGAATCAGACATTTCTCAAAGGAGCCTTAGTTCCTTCTAGTGTGTCCCCACTTCCTGACCACCCTGTCTCCAGACTCCAGCCCAGACTGGAGCTGCTGATCCCATCTGGCCAAGGACCACTTGCCCCTGCACCAGCAGCCAGGAAGTCAAGGGGCCAAGGATCTGGCTTTGACGACTTCTGTAATGTGTTTCTTTGCTCCCACCAAGCTGACAGAAAGGAAGGCTCCCCAGATATGGGGAAGATGGTGAGACAATAGACAGCCCCCAAATGCCACATGCCCCCCACCAGTCTCTCTCCTCCTCTAGACATTCTCATTATACAAAGCCCAATATGGTTGTCCGACAGCCCCTGAGTTCACACATCCTCCCACCTCAAGAGCTGTAGAAATTGATTCTAAATTTTCAGAAGCTTTCGTCTGATTGCTCCAATCAGGGTCAAGTATAATCAGCTTTAGCCTAAGGGCAGGATCAGGCAATACACACCTGTCCATAGGGCCTCCCCACTGAAGAGAGAAAATAAGTTTCAAGAAAGGGAGACCTACCTGAGCCAGCACCCCCAGAACACACCCTCTGCCTAGAAGCAGAGTTGAGAACTGTATAATGATTCAGACTTTGGAGGCTCTGTGTTCTGGAATCATCAGTTCAGTTCAGTCACTCAGTCATGTCCGACTCTTTGCAATCCCATGGACTGCTGCATGCCAAGCCTCCCTGTCCATCATCAACTCCCAGAGTTTACTCAAACTCATGTCCATTGAGTCGGTAATGCCATTTACCATCTCATCTTCTGTCATTCCCTTCTCCTCCTGCCTTCAATCTTTCCCAGCATTAGGGTCTTTTCCAATGAGTCAGTTCTTTGGATCAGGTGGCCAAAGTACTGGAGCTTCAGCTTCAGCACCAATCCTTCTAATGAATATTCAGGACTGATTTCCTTTAGGACTGATGGGTTTGATTTCCCTGCAGTCTAAGGGACTCTCAAGAGTCTTCTCCAACACCACAGTTCAAAAGCATCAATTTTTTGGCACTTGGCTTTCTTTATGGTCCAACTTTTACATCCATACACGACTACTGGAAAAACCATAGCTTTGATTAGATGGACCTTTGTCAGCAAAGTAATGCCTCTGCTTTTTAATATGCTGTCTAGGTTGTTCATAGCTTTTCTTCCAAGGAGCAAGCATCTTTTAATTTCATGGCTGCAGTCACCATCTGCAGTGATTTTGGAGCCCCCCAAAATAAAGTCTGTCACTGTTTCCATTGTTTTCTCATCTATTTGCAATGAAGTGATGGGATTGGATGCCATGATCTTCATTTTTTGAATGTTGAGTTTTAAGCCAACTTTTTCACTCCCCTCTTTCACTTTCATCAAGATGCTCTTTAGTTCCTCTTCACTTATAAGGGTGGTGTCATCTGCATATCTGAGGTTACTGATAGTTCTCCCAGCAATCTTGATTTCAATCTGTGATTCATCCAGCCCAGCATTTCACATGATGTACTCTGCATAGAAGTTAAATAAGCAAGGTGACAATATACAGCCTTGACGTACTCTTTTCCCAATTTGGAAGCAGTCTGTTGTTCTATGTCTGGTTCTAACTGTTGCCTCTTTGTGTGTGTGTGTGTGTGTGTGTGTGTGTGTGTAATAAAGTTTTATTAAAGTATAAAGGAGATACAGAAAGCTTCTGACATAGGCATCAGAAGGGGGTAGAAAGAGTACCCACTTGCTAGTGTTAACAATGAGGTTATAGAATCCAAAGAGTGTCTGGAGGTTGTAAAGACCTCATCAGACCTATGACCTGCATACAGATTTCTCAGGAGGCAGATAAGGTGGTCTGGTATTCCCATCTCTTTAAGAATTTTTCACAGTTCATTGTGATCTGCACAGTCAAAGGCTTTGGCATAGTCAATAAAGCAGAAGTAGATGCTTTTCTGGAACTCTCTCTTTTTCTATGATCCAACAGATGTTGGCAATTTGATCTCTGGTTCCTCTGCCTTTTCTAAATCCAGTTTGAACATCTGGAAGTTCTTGGTTCATATACTGTTGAAGCCTGGCTAGGAGAATTTTGAGTATTATTTTGCTAGCGTGTGAGATGAGTGGAATTGTGCTCTAGCTTGAACATTCTTTGGCAGTGCCTTTGTTTGGGTTTGGAATGAAAACTGACTTTTTCCAGTCCTGCGGCCCACTGCTGAGTTTTCCAAATTTGCTGACAAATTGAATGCAGAACTTTAACAGCATTAGCTTTTAGGACTTGAAACAGCTAAGCTGGAATTCCATCACATCCACTAGCTTTGTCCATAGTGATGCTTCCTAAGGCCCACTTGACTTCGGACTCCAGTATGTCTGGCTCTAGATGAGTGATCACACCATTGTGGTCATCTGCGTCATTAAGATCTTTTTAGCCCTTTCTGCAGTTCAGTATGTGAAGCTCCAAGGATCACACACTAAGCCATCTATAAGCCTACCTTGCCTCTTGTCTCAGTAACAGCAGTTAGTGATCCCTCTTTCTTCAGCTAACAATCACAGCCCACACTCACAGAATCATCACTGCAGGCCTGTCAGCCTGCTACCCATCATACATGCCTCATTTCTCTGAATCTTTGAAGCTTCTTGTGGTGGGCACTACTGTCATTGTCCTTATTGTTCTGATGGAGAAACTAAGATTTGGTGACATTAATTTCAACACACCACTAGTTAGAGATGAAGCCAAGATTTGAATGCAGAAGATTTAAAGCAGGAGCCTATGCTCTTCAATTGGACACCATCTTGCCCCATCAGCATCTGCAGGCATTTGAGTCTTCCCCTGTCCTGTAACCATAGGGTCTCATGAAGGTGACTACTCCTCTAGTTTCATCTAAGTATCTCCCATCCGCAGTTATGTCTTAGTGAGGCACCTGATTTTAAAGTCAGCACCCATGTACCAACCACAAAATAGAATTCAAGAGCCAAACTGTTTACTGTGGTCTCATATAAGAGTCTAGTTATCATAACAAACAAAGCTTCATCATAAAACTTGTATCCATTTGTGTAGATAATGTGGATTTTACAGACTATCAGAAAAGTATAAACTTATATGTTGAAACTTAATCCCCAATGTGATGTTGTTAGGAGGTGAGCCCTTTGGGAGGTGATTAGGTCATGAGGGTGGACCTCTCATAAATGGGATTATTGCCCTTATAAGAAAGACCCCAGAGAACTCTTTTATCCCTTCTTCCATGTGAGGTGCAGCAAGAAGGCAATCTATGAACAAAGAAGTGGGATCTCACCAGATACCAAAACTTCCAGCACCTAGATCTTGAACTTCCTAGCCTTTAGAAATGTAAGAAATCAATTTCTGATGTTTATAAGTTACCTTGTTAATAGTGTTCTGTTATAGAAGCCCAAATTGGCCAAGATACTCATTTGATCGTGTGAGAAATATTTGCTAAGAACTGTTTCAGGCAAAAACATTAGAAACATTTTAGGCAAAGAGTAGGACATGACTGAGTGACTGAACTGAGAACTGAGTTTTAGGCATGGGGTGAAGTAGGTAAGAAAACAATCAAATAAAATTCTGGATGCAGAATGGGGAAGTGAGACAGGCAGCAAACAAGAAAGATAAGTAAAGTTCTCTGGGGAAAAAAATTAAAAGGGATGATGAATGTAAAATGTTGAAGTTGTTATCATTGTTCAGTTGCTAAGTTGCGTCTGACATTTCGTTATCCCATGGACTATAGAATGCCAGGCTTCCCTGTCCTTCACTATCTCCTGGAGTTTGCTCAAACTTGTGTCCATTGGGTTGGTGATGCTACACAATCATCTCATCTTCTGCCACCCCCTTCTCCCCTTACCCTCAATCTTTCCCAGCATCAGGGTCTTTTCCAATGAGTCGGCTCTTTGTATCAGATGGCCAAAGTATTAGAGATTCAGCTTTTAGCATCAGTATTTCCAGTGAACATTCAGTGTTGATTTCCTTTAGGACTGACTGGTTTGATCTCCTTGCTATCCAAGGGACTCTCAAAAGTCTTCTCCAGAACCGTAATTCTAAAGCATCAATTCCTCAAAATGTTGAAGGCAAGGAGTTAAAATTTTAGATTGGGCAGTAGGAGATCCATATAAGAGTCACTTGAATAAAGTACAAAAGGAAGTGAAGTAGTATGTCAGTCTCTGAGGAACAACATCCCAGGCAGAAGGAACAGCACAAGCAAAGAAACTGAGGTTGGAGCCTGACCACAGGATGCTCACGGCCCAGTGAGGCCATTGTCAGGAGGGTGAGTGGAGGAGAGGCAGAGCAGGAGAGGTGGGAGGGCCCTGAGCCAGTCCTGGAAGGCACTGACGGCCAAGGTGAGGACTTTTGGCCTTTACTCTGGGTGAGGCTGAAGGCAGTAGAAGAGTGACATGATCTGAATATGTCTTCACAGCAACATTCTGACTGTGGTGCAGCAAAGAGACACCCAGCAAGGAAGCCAGAAAACAGTTAGTAGGCTGCTGCAGTAATCTAGTGGGAGCTGCTGTGGTTTGAACCTGGATGGTGGCAGAGGAGATGGATGTATTTATCTTCCTTCCTCATAAAAGTAGAAGCAACGAAATTGATGTGGCATATAAGAGAGAAAGAGAAGTGTCCAGGCAGCTCCCCAGCATGGCCTGAAGTCCACTTCCTCTGAACTTTAAACTTCCAAGTGAGACAGTGCAGCTCAAGTCACCTCAAAGCTGGCCAGGCTGCCAGCCTGAAGAGAAGTTGTTCTTTCCCATTATATATTTTCTTTTTTCTTTAACAAGGCCAGCTTGAAGTCAATTTGTTTATAACTTAAAAACCTCAAAGGATCTTTGCAGCTCAAAATAGTGCTGCAGCTGCTAAGTCGCTTCAGTCATGTTCGACTCTGTGCGACCCCATAGACGGCACCCACCAGGCTCCCCCGTCCCTGGGATTCTCCAGGCAAGAACACTGGAGTGGGTTTCCATTTCCTTCTCCAAAATAGTGCATCTCCTCCCTAAAAGATGCCTGCTGTATTTTCAGATCACTAATAAGATCTCTCACTGCCTGCCCAGCCCCTGTCCCAGGCACACAAAGGTGTTATTTTCCTGAGAGCCAATTTCAAATAAAAATAAAAATTTCTGGTTCACTATCCCAGACAAAAATTCCATATACTGCTTAAATACTGTCAGTCCATTAGTTAAAGGTTTGTAAATGCACACAGGCGCTACAGGCTAGGAGTGTATGTAGATGTATGTCTGTGTGTATTATACAGTTTCTCAGAATATGCTGAAATTAGGAGAAAACTGTGGAATAGAAAGAAAAGCAGAGCTGGAATGAGAGGGGTTAGACCTTTGGATTTAAGACAGCAAATTAACAAATACTTGGGTACTAAGAAAGGAATTTAAAACAAAAACATCTATCTCAAATCTGCTAATACACAAACACACACCTTAAACACTTGTCTCTAGGGAAACATCTTTAGATGTTAACCCATTAACCATCAAGCTGGAATAGATTTCTCCCCCTATAGATTTGCAATGCTGTTTCACAGTATATTGAATTTATCTTTGGAACCAAGGCATTTTGATAGACACAGGCATGTCCTATCACAGAAAGAAAAATAATGTCTTCTAACCACAAGTGACCAAAAATTCTAAGCTTGATGCATAAGATGTTCTATCATCTGACATACTTCCTGGCTAAGAGGAAGCTTAGTGGTGTGGTTGAAAACTCTAAACAGAACGGAGTTGAAATCCCAACACTGTCCCTATGGAAATCTTTAAAAGGACTAACCTATCTAAGCCTCATTATCTGTAAAATGGGAACAATTCTACTGTAACTCATAAAGGAGCTGTGGAAATCAAATAATGGAAAACCAACTTCAGCTTAGCACAGTGCGGGGCATAGAGTAGAACCTCAATAAAGGTTGGTTACAACCCTGTCACTACTTACAAGAAGGCCTGGGGGTATTGATGGCTCTGTCCCCAGACTCATCACCAAGCTTCCCTCCTGGTCTGTTGTCACACCCCACCAGTGGGCCGTGAATGTTTAATGGAACACAGAAGCCTGTTCCAGCAGCATGTTTTCCTTTCTTGGGCTGCAATTTCTTAATTGCTCTAAAGCAGATGTACTTGGTTTGCCAGCCAAGTTGCAGGAGATTGGTTTCAGGTTTTAGGTTTCAAAACACAACATTGGCACGGGATTGTTTCATGATTACAAGACAGTCCCTGGAAGCAACATGAGCAGAGTTGGGGATGGGAGGTAGGAGACAGTTATAGCATTTTCTGGATTAATTAGAACATGCCCAGGGGAGTGACCCCTTGGTGTCCTACCCACCTAGTGATCTAGACACAGACTGCAGGATGGAAGAGGAAGGGCACTGGCGGCTACAAAGAGCCCCAAATAAAGTGAGAGCAGAGGAAGAAGCCTCGGGTGTCATTAAGGGCAGAGGTTGTCAAACTGTGCCCCACAGAGCTCTGGAAGGGGGCCCATGGGCCCTGTCAGCTCCCCCTCCCTTTTAATAGCATCAGTTATCATCATGATCAGGGCCAGTTTACTGTGCTCACACTGTGCTGAACATAGTTCTAAGCACTTTGCACAGGCTGAGGCGTTACATCCTTACAAGAGCTCCCAGGGGTGGGTGCTATCATAAATCCCTTTTCAAAGAAAAGGGAACCAAGGCTCAGAGAGGTTAAGTAGCAAGCTGAGTACAAGGTCACCCAGCTGTAAGCAGCAAGTCCAGGACTCTGACCCAGATGGTGTGGGCTCTTAAACACTCAGGTTTTATCTTTATTTGTGCAGATTTCTGTGTGAGATTCCATTTTATTGCCATCTATGTGCACACACTCGAAGGCACACATATGCACCGGTGTGTGTGTACTCAACATGAACACACATGGAAATCATTGATCTAGTCTACAAGAGGATAAACTACTTCAGACAACATTTAAGGAGTATTAGGATCCCTTGCTCTCTCAGCTGCTTCTCCCTACTCAGTCAGTTGTTCATTCATTCATTCAACAATTTCCACAGGGTCGAATGGGAGTATAGCCCAGGGAGCACTCTGTAGGACACAGCAACAGCCTGACAAACAGAAGATGGGTTCTTGGGGCAGAGGAGATCTCAGAATCATCCCCACCAAATGCAATGGGAGATGCAAACAGATCTTGATTTGAAAAATCTCACAGACTTGTTCAAGACAACGGGGAATGTGAATGCAGGTGGGTATAGAAGATACTGAGGATTATTGTTAATTTAGTGAGAGTGATCCTGGTATGTAAAACATGGCTTTGATAGCCTGGTTTCTCTAACAAATAAACTGCAAGGGAGAGAAAGAGCGACGCCATTGGTTAAAACAGATCAACTGCGACATACGGTCCTTGCTGCTACACTGACTCAGACAGACTGTAAAAAGAGAAAAGGTGAAGAAAGAGGGAGAGAAGGATGCAGAAAGAGAGGTAGAGAGAAGAAAAACAATAAAATAGTATGACAGGATCAGAAATAGGTGAGTATCAACTGAATGTTTGAGGATATGAATAAAAAGATTGTAAAATGTTTAGGTGTGAGAATCGTATTATGGCTATTTTTAAAGAGACCTTATCTTTTATAGACACATGCTGAAATATTTACAGATGAAATGGTAAAATATCCAAGACTTGCTTCAAAATAACTGACAGGAGAGAGAAAACAAAATATAGATGAGGGTGTAATGCAACAAGACCAACCAATATTTGATAACTGTCAAAGCCTGTGATACACATGAGGGAAGTTATTATATTATGGTCTCTACTTTGGGTACATGGGTTTAAAATTTCCCACAATAGGGTTTTCTTATGTTTGCATAAGTTAGAGATACAAACTAACATATATGTGAAATAACATTATGTCTGGGATTCACTTTAAAACTTTCAAGCAAAAAGATATAAAATAGAGGAAAGATTAAATGATAAAGCTGTGACTTAATTTCTGGAGTTAACTGATGGAGCCATGGTTGTGTGTTATTCTATTCTACTCTTCCTATTTTGTTTATGTTTGGAATTCTCCTTAATACAGAGGTGGAAGGAAGAGCTTGGACTCTGGACTGACAGTACTTTTGTCTGGATGTGGCTTTGCCATTTATGAGCTCTGTGTCCTTGAGCAATTGATATACCCCCTTCCTCAGTTCCCTCATCTGTAAAAAAAATAAGACAAAATAAAACTTGTCCATACTATCTTTCTTTTAATAGCTCAAAACCAGAGACAACCATATGCCCATCAACAGGTAAATAGATAAATAAATTGTGATGCACCTATACAATGGAATACTTGTGCTTTTGTTTAGTCGCTAAGTCATATCCAACTCTTTGTGACTCTATGGACTCCATAGCCTGCCCAGGCTCCTCTGTCCCTGGGATATCCCAGGCAAGAATGCTAGAGTGTGTTGTCATTTCCTTCTCCAGGGGATTTTCCTGACCCAAGGATTGGACCTGTGTCTCCTATATTGGCAGGCAATTCTTTACCACTGAACCACCAGGGAAGTGCCACAATGGAATACTACTCAATAATAAAGAGGAATGAACATTGATACATTCAACAAAATGAATGAATCTCAGAATAATTACACTCTTTAAATTAGCCAGACCAAAAAAGGAGCATACAACATTTGTCTGGTAAGGGGGCATTGCCAAGAGGGCCGGAATAGAAGGATTATAAAGGGGAACAAGGGAAGTTCGGGGTTGATGGCAATATTCATTGTCTTATTGTGGTTTAGTTCTCATAGGTGTATACTTGTCAAGATTTATCAAAGTGTACACTGTAAATAGATGTACTTTATTGTATGTCAAACATAGTTCAATAAAGCCATTAAAAATAAGGAAAAATTATTTCAGAAAGTTGTGAGAATTAAACAAGTTGATACATGTTAAGTACATAGAACCAGATCAGGCCCCCAGCAAGCTCTCAGGCAACCATTAGTAGGTGTCAGATTCTGTACTAGGTACTGGGAGTACAAGAGAACACAAGACAGATGGGGTCTTGAATCCTGCCCTTATGAGACTTTTAGGCTTCTCAGAAGAGAAAAGAAACAAATTCTAAAATATTACAATAGGGAAGAACCATTTGTAGGAAGGGAGGATATAAGTCAATGCAGGCTTCTTGGAAGAAGAAACATATCAGCTGAGTAAGAGTTGTCCAGCAAAGAGCCTGGATGAAGAATATTCCAATCAAAGAGAAAACATGTGCAAAGGCCCTGAGGCAAGGGAAAACATGGTATAGTTGGGGTGGACAAATTGTCATAATGGGTAGAGTGCAAAGGGCATTAAGTTCTGGGAAAGGAAGTGGCAGAGAAAAGAGTGAAATGAAGAAGAGAAGGAGGAGAAGGGAAGAGGAAAAGGAGAAGAAGGAGGGGAATCACTAGTATGTACAGTTTCGTATCAGCCAGGCTCTGTACTAAGCATTTCACATTCATGAAATTGTTTATGTTCAATAACAAACTTATTAGGTGAGTATGGTTATTCCTGTTTTACATTTGAGGAAATTGATGCACAAAATGATTAAGCCTCTTTATTCAAGATCACACAGCTATTAAGGATGGCAGGGAGATTCGAATGCAAGCCTGGATGATTCCAACTTTCAACCATACCTTAACACTCTAGCTCCCAAGAAAGTATCAGAGAGTTCTTGCAAGTATTGAAGAGGTGTTAAAGACAGCCAAATGGAGTATTTCTCTTCAATGTAAAGAAAAGGATTAAATGTGGGAAACATTGCCTTGGCAAATATTACCAACCTCCATTTAACAAATAAGAAAACTAAGCATCGGAAAAGTCAAGTAACTTGCCCAAAGTCACAGAGTTTGGTAAGCTCTGGAGTCTGACTCCAAGTCCCAGCCAACACTCTATCTTGAAATTATCTCTCCCTGAAGGTACCATTTCACCATTCCTCTTTTGTATCTCCCCAGCCTGTATCTCTGCAAAGCTCCCCAGCCTGTATCTCTGCAGGGCTCAGGACTTCCGTTTTCCTCCCCTTTACCAAGGCTCTTTGCTGGACAACTGGCATCTAGCAAAACTGAGGAAGGTCATCGTGACCCCTGTGGGCATGGGAGGCCATCAGACTTCTACCTCTTGAAAGTGGGTGTCAGAGTCTTATGACACTGTGCTCTCAGTCAGCCCCTCTTTCCTATTGAATTAGCACTGCTTCATACAATCCCTCTTTTGCCATTTTAATGTCATAAGTGGCTAATTTGATTGAATTCAATGAGATGTAAATGATTGGATTCAATAAAGAGCCAGAGAGAGTTTCCCTCCACCCTGCTGACTTCGTTTCTCATTGAAGGTACTGCTTTCTGCCCAGGAGCACTAAAGAGGAAATGGAAGCCCCTGTTTGCACCTCGTTGATAAGGAAGACTTCGGGTTCCTCTCTCCTCCAGCTCCTGGGGTCCTGGGGTAGACAAGCCTTGATTCTCTATAATAGGATCGTCAGGTACCCAAATCATTACCATACCTGATCTCTTTGCCCCTAAACTCTTCCCTCCTCAGGCACACTGTCCCAAAGGGCAGCCTCAAAGTGTTTTGTTCATGTTCCATCACATCACTCCCAGAGTACTATCACCCACCCGACACAGAGGTGCAAAGCAACCAAGACACTCTCAGAGGGATGGGAGTGGTAAGTACCTGATATAGTGAAATCCCTTGAGGAGAGGTCCTGGGGTCCAGATAGTGTTTCCAGATAAAATATAGCCCAGGTAACTCTGAATTTCAGATAAGTAATACATAATTTTTAATATAAATATGCCCCAAATTTTACATGGGACATTTGAAATTCAAATTTAAATGGACATTCTACATTTTTATTTGCTAAATCTGGCAACCCTTGATCCACAAGTATAAATAGATTAACCTTCAACCAGGAATATAACATGTCTTCCATTGTAAGAGTAGAGGATGAGTTTTCTTTTTTTTAGTTAATTAATTTATTTTAATTGGAGGCTAATTACTTTACAATTTTGTGGTGGTTTTTTCACACTAAATGCAGTGTGTCTTGTGCAAGTTACTTAACCTCTCTCTGGGCTTTATTTCCTCATGTGTTTTTGGAGATGATATGAATACCTGCTGTGAGTTAATATATGTAATGTATTAAATGGGTTAATGAATGTAAATTATTTAAAACAGTCTCTGACACATAGTTGGCATTAATAAAAGAGATTGTGATGATGATATTGAGGGTGAAGAAGAAGAGAAGGAAGAAGATGAAGAGGATGGTGTCTATAACCATATAAATCTAAAGGTGGCTATGACTACAACTTCCTGTTAAAACAGGAAGTAAAGATATGAAGTGCCCATCTGATGGCTTGTATTTTCTCTGTGAAACTTTTAGAATGCAGGAGCCATACCCTTCTTGTTTTGGTCACTGCTAATTCTCCGTGCATGCTATGTCGCTTCAGTCATGTCCACTTCTTTGCAACCCCATGAACTGTAGCCCTAGAGGCTCCTCTGCCCATGGACTTCTCTGTAAATATATCTGCCACATACTAGATGCTCGATAAGTATTTGGTGAAAGAAAGGACAAAAGGAAAAAGAAGTGGGAAAATGGTGGTAGGGAAGGAGGTTTAAGACAAGTTTAAAAAGTTGGAAATAAGAGTGTTGACTATAGTAACAGAAAAGGAATTCTAGGCTATGCTGAAAGTGGATCTCTTGAATTATAGTGGTGCCAACAAAGAACTTTATAGGATTTAATCCAAGACAGCTCACCAGAACAGATGTATGTGCAGGTAGTCAGAAAGATGGGGAATTCACCAATGGTACAAGAGAGAGAGAATGAAGCAAGAAGTTGAAGATATTGCTAAGAAAGTAGCTCAGGGACTTCCCGGGCGATCCAGTAGTTAAGAATATGCCTTCTAACACAGAGGATGCAGGTTTGATCCCTGGTCAGGGAACTAAGCTCTCACATGCTGTGGGGCAAGTAGGCCTGCATACTACAACCGCAGAGAAGCCCACAGGTCACAACGAAGATCCCTCGTGCCACGACTAAGACCCAACACAGTCAAATAAATGAATCTCTAAGAAAGTAGCTCAAATGATGGACTATGCTTCCTGGACTTGACAGGGGAGGAAGTGAAGACAAGTGGAAGTTGATAAGCATAAAAATATTGAAGAGCCAACAGCCAGCTTTAGTAGGAGTAACTGAGTAAAAACTTCAAGGACAAGAGGGTGTGGCCTGAGTGCAAGGTGGTGTTCACATGTTTTATTTTAGTGATAGAACAATTCTGGGTGACCATGAGGCTCAGATTATGGCCAGAGAGATCTGAGTTTGACACTCTCACTTAAAATGTAACAGCTCAAACTTATTATGGACACCTATGTTAAGAACAAGCACATTCTTTTCATACATTATCTTTTCTATCATTACCTCATTTGATTCTCACAACACCCCTGGGAGCTACTCTAATTATCTCTGTTTTAAGGAAGGGTAAATTGACACGTACAGGGTTAAATACCTAGATTAATACCTAATAATTACAGGGTCACAGGAATAATGAGGCTAGAACCAGGATTTGCATACAGGTGAACACCAATGCCTGTGGTCATAGTCTCTTCACTATGCTGCCCAGGTAGGGCTCAAGGAGAAAAACAGAGAGCCAGAATGAGCCATGACTCACCCAGAGTGAGGGACTCAGAACCTAAATCATTTTCTTCTGACCTCTAAGAAAAGTACATCTGGTAAAGTATCTGGCACAAAATGTCTGGTACATGATAGGAGTCCAGTCCCTGGGGTGATAGCTAACTTCCAAGATGGCATTTAATGATCCTCACCTCCAGGTATTCACACCCTCTACAGTCCCCTCTGATAATATACCAGTGTTGGTCTGTGTGGCCTATATAATGACAGAATAATGGCAGAAATATTACCATCAATATTTATTGATGGTAAATAATGGTAACCTGATCACTTCCAAATTAGATATAGGTGATACTCTGACTTTTGTCTGGGCTTGCTGTTTCTCTTGGGTCACCCACTCTGAAGAGTCTGGGTGCTGTACTATGAGGACACTCAGGCACCCTGTAGAGAGGTCCACGTGGCAAAGGAGTGAGATTCCCATTCAATAGCCAGCCGAGAACTGAGGCTGCCAACAACCACAGGACTGAACAGGGAAACAAAGCCTCTCTACTTAAGCCTTCAGCTGAGTGCAGCCCCAGGCACACAGGAGACCCTGAGCCAGAACCACTGACTAGTTGACCCACAATTCCTGACACACCAAAACTGTGAGACAACAAATGTCTGTTGTTTTAAGTTGCAAAGTTTTGGGGTAACTTGTTACACAGCAATAGGTAACCAACACATCTAGTGACTATTCTTAGAGTTCAAGTCAAGTTCATCTCTGAGGCTCTCTGACCCTCAACTTCCTCATGATTTTTTTTTTCAAGAAGCAGACAATAAAAGCACATTATTAAAATCTTGAATGTTCCTCAGTTTAGACCTTTCAGTCAAGAATGGGATCTGGAGCTAGTCTCTTCAGGTCTGTAACCCAACTCTAATCCCATGACTTTGGATATATTATTTAAACTTTCTGAAACGCAGTCTCCTCTTCTTCAAAATGGGGATAATATTAGAACTCCCCTCAGAGAGTTGTACAGATGAAACAGAATAATGACTAGCTTAAGAGCCTGATACATAATAAGTACTTAATAAACATTGACTGTTGTGGTATTAGTGTTATTGTTAGAATTAGCAGTATAAGGCTAACTGAATTTAAAAAACTGTAAGAATTTCTGTTACCTAAAGTAAACTGTTGGGGATTCCCAGGTGGCAGTAGTGGTAAAGAACCCCCCTGACAATGCAGGAGACATAAACTATTTAAAGACTAAACAGAGATTTGAAATAAGATTTAAAACAAAACAAAAACCTGCCAACACAATGACCTGCAAAGGGTACCAATGAATGCTGATTGTGCAAGGTGTGGAAAATCACTCCAAATGGTACTCCCAGGTACCTCCACCTCAAACACCCAAAGGTGGGCCAGAACGTTGGGCCCAGATGTGAGCTGACTTCTGGGCACTGCAGATTTCCTCAGATCCTGACTCCTCAGGCCATAATAGAAATGAGTCAATGGCTTAGTCACTGCTTGGCATGTAACAGAGGTTAGATTAGGAGAGAAACTGAACCCAGAAGCAGAGTCTGGTCTGAAAAAAACCCCAACTATTCCATCTTTCCTTGGTTGCTAGAAATCCCCACTTGCTCCAGAGCGGTCCCCTCTTCAGGGGACGGCAGCTGGGGTTAGGATGTCCAAGATGAAATCTGTCCTGTGTTTAAAGAAATCTTAGATAAGGGCTTCTTTCCAAACACCAGTGGAAAGAACTAGAACCCTGGGGTCAAAAACAGAAGTCAATCCCAAGACCCAGTTCAGCCACACACCAGCTGTGTGTCCTTGGGAAAGTCACCTTATACAACTAGGCCTTAATTTTCTCAACATAAAATGGTACAAACTGATGCCTACTTGGCAGGATTTTGTGAGGCTAAAAAACAAGATCAACATGTAAAGCAAGGTACATAGCACACAGTAGGCCCTCAATAAATAGTTGCTGGATATTTATCAGGTTCCGCTGGTAGCTCAGATATTAAAGAATCCACCTGCAATGCAGGAGACCTGGGTTCGATCCCTGGGTCAGGAAGATCTCCTGGAGAAAGGAGTGGCTAACCACTCCAGTTTTCTTGCCTAAAGAATTCCATGGACGGAGGAATTCCAGCTGAGCTATTTAAAATCCTAAATGATGATGCTGTTACAGTGCTGCATTCAAAATGTCAGCAAATTTAGAAAACTCAGCAGTGGTCACAGGACTGGAAAATGTCAGCTTCATTCCAATCCCAAAGAAAGGCAATGCCAAAAAGTGTTCAAACTACTGTACAATTGCACTTATTTCACATACTAGCAAGGTAATGCTCAAAATCCTCCAAGCGAGGCTTCAGCAGTATGTGAATTGAGAACTTCCAGATGCATAAGTGGAGAAGGCAATGGCACCCCACTCCAGTATTCTTGCCTGGAAAATCCCATGGATGGAGGAGCCTGGTGGGCTGTAGTCCATGGGGTCGCTAAGAGTCAAACACGACTGAGTGACTTCCCTTTCCCTTTTCACTTTAATGCATTGGAGAAGGAAATGGCAACCCACTCCAGTGTTCTTGCCTGGAGAATCCCAGGGATGGGGGAGCCTGGTGGGCTGCCGTCTATGGGGTCGCACAGAGTCAGACACGACTGAAGCGACTTAGCAGCAGCAGCAGCAGCAGCAGCAGCAGCAGATGCATAAGTTGGATTTAGAAAAAGCAGAGGAACCGAGATCAAATTGCCAACATGCATTGGATCATAGAAAAAGAGAGTTCCAGAAAAACATCTACTTCTGCTTCATGTTCTCTCCCCCATCCTCTGAGTGGATACAGGAGACTCCAAGGCCCTAGATGAGAGAAAAGAGCCTGAAGATGAAAAGAATCTGGGCCAGGAATCATCCCATGAACAATCATCTCAGTGACTAGGAATACCTATGTTGGGCCAATATATGAGCAAGAAATATACTTTTGTAGTATTAATCTACTGGATTTCAGGATTTGATTCAGCATCTGGAGAATCCAATTCCTATGATAAAGTGGACCAAATGAATAAAATGAACTTGGCTGCTCCAGGGATTTGAGAGACAGATATTCCACCTACAAATGAATTACTGTGACTTCAAAATTGCCATAAAGGAAAAGCTCGTGGGGAATTAACCTAGGAGGTACTATCCATAATAATATTCACCATTTCTGAGAGCTTTCTTGTGCCACACACTGTGTTAAGCATTGCTAATGCCTTATCTCAGATACACCTCATAATAACCATAAACAATATTAGTAAGCCCATCTTACCAAGAAGGGAACTGAGGTCAGTGAAATTAAGGAACATTTTCTCATTTTCACAGCAGAGAACTGACTCTATGTCATGAGACACTGATGGCTCCATTTTATCCAGAGATGGGGGAGGAATATGCCCTAGGGTCCTCTGGGAGCTGACAGTGGACAGGAGGGTCCCCAGATCACTGAGTACAGAAATTAGAGAATGATATCATTTCCAGATGGCAGCGGAAAGCCAGTGTTCAGACTTCAAAATATTTGCCACAGGTCAGCCCTGCCCACTGTCTCATGCTTTACTGAGATATTTTATTTATTTATTACCTATATCCACCTGATGCATATTCACATCTGTGGGTTTGAAAGCCTTCCCCTACCTTTTTAAGTCAACCACTAAATGACTGTCTTTTGAACTCTCACTATGTGAACTCAGGCAAGTTATTTAACCTCTCTGAGCGTCATTGCTCCCATCCAAAGTATAAAGATAACAAAGTGCCAACTCCCTTGGGTTGTTGTAAAAATTAAACAATGCGATACATGTGAAGTGCTTGCCTTGGCATATGCTCAGTCAGTTGTGTATGTGCCAGTATGTATATGCAAGTACAAATATGCTGTGTGCCCACCTAAAACAGAGATAACATTAACTCCTTTGGTACCAAGAGAACTGACTAAAATAACATACTTCCAGTCAGGATAGCATCTTGCACAAAGAAAACTTTCAAATAATCTTAGCTGTTAATAGTATTTCAAGTCACCCACCATCGGCATTGAACATGGATGAAGAAGTTCCTGGTTTGAGTTCTGGGTCTCCTGGGTAGCAGCCTCAGCCAGGGCAGCTGAACTATCTATGCCTTAATCAACAACATGGGGATAATGATGGTCACTGCAGAGGATTTTTCTAAAAGCATTGACTAATGTATAAAAATACTCTACAGATCGGAGAAGGCAATGGCACCCCACTCCAGTACTCCTGCCTGGAAAATCCCATGGACGGAGAAGCCTGGAAGGCTGTAGTCCGTGGGGTCGCTGAGGGTCGGACACGACTGAGCGACTTCACTTTCACTTTTCACTTTCATGCATTGGAGAAGGAAATGGCAACCCACTCCAGTGTTCTTGCCTGGAGAATCCCAAGGACAGGGGAGCCTGGTGGTCTTCCATCAATGGGGTCACACAGAGTCGGACACGACTGAAGTGACTTAGCAGCAGCATTCTACAGATAGAAACAAACTTTTTAAATGTGTGTAATTAGAGTTACTTAGGGACATATCCTCTATTCTTATTATTAACAGGAAGAAGAGTTTGCTTTGTTAGTAGTCCCCCAGTACCCAACACAATGACTGGCACATTGTAGGTACTCAATAAATGCTGAACAACCAAATGAATGAACAAATGTATGAATGAATGGGTTGCATGTCTGGGACTGTTTTAAGCTTCCAGAACTCAGGGTTATTGTCTCTGATGCAAATTTCTTTTGGAATAATTATCTGTATAATCCACTGGCCCAGGGCCACTAGCTTGGTTTTCAGTAACAATAATGAGGACTTTCCAACCCTTTCCAATAAACATAACAATAATAATAATTGAATGCTTTACTTTGAAAAGACCTTAACATCTATCATTTCATTTTATTCTGTCAGCACCCTTATAAAAGCAAGAGTTATTATTTTCATTTTGCAAATGGAAAAAAAATTGAGGCTGATAAAGGAAATTCAATTTTTACAATTCTGCAAGCCAGTGGCCTGTCTGGAATTTCTAGAGAAACTTTATTTCAGTTATTCTTTCTCTTCCTCAGAAATCTGGCATCTTGATTTAGGGATTTGGAAAAATGCCATCATTGTCAGTGTTCCTCAGTGTTCATTCCAGGGTGGATATTTGCTCTACTATAAGAGGTAAATGTAAGACTGTTCTATACATCAGTGTCTCTTTTGCTGTCTCATATACAGGGTTATCGTTACCATCTTTCTAAATTCCATATACATGCGTTAGTATACTGTATTTATGTTTTTCCTTCTGGCTTACTTCACTCTGTATAATAGTCTCCAGTTTCATCCACCTCATTAGAACTGATTCAAATGTATTCTTTTTAATGGCTGAGTAATACTCCATTGTGTATATGTACCACAGCTTTCTTATCCATTCATCTGCTGATGGACATCTAGGTTGCTTCCATGTCCTGGCTATTATAAACAGTGCTGCGATGAACATTGGGGTACA
>NW_011494644.1:2535442-2540690 GCF_000754665.1 Bison bison bison | reverse complement strand
ATAAGAGTCACGGACACGACTGAGCGACTTCACTTTCACTTTTCACTTTCATGCATTGGAGAAGGAAATGGCAACCCACTCCAGTGTTCTTGCCTGGAGAATCCCAAGGACAGGGGAGCCTGGTGGTCTTCCATCAATGGGGTCACACAGAGTCGGACACGACTGAAGTGACTTAGCAGCAGCATTCTACAGATAGAAACAAACTTTTTAAATGTGTGTAATTAGAGTTACTTAGGGACATATCCTCTATTCTTATTATTAACAGGAAGAAGAGTTTGCTTTGTTAGTAGTCCCCCAGTACCCAACACAATGACTGGCACATTGTAGGTACTCAATAAATGCTGAACAACCAAATGAATGAACAAATGTATGAATGAATGGGTTGCATGTCTGGGACTGTTTTAAGCTTCCAGAACTCAGGGTTATTGTCTCTGATGCAAATTTCTTTTGGAATAATTATCTGTATAATCCACTGGCCCAGGGCCACTAGCTTGGTTTTCAGTAACAATAATGAGGACTTTCCAACCCTTTCCAATAAACATAACAATAATAATAATTGAATGCTTTACTTTGAAAAGACCTTAACATCTATCATTTCATTTTATTCTGTCAGCACCCTTATAAAAGCAAGAGTTATTATTTTCATTTTGCAAATGGAAAAAAAATTGAGGCTGATAAAGGAAATTCAATTTTTACAATTCTGCAAGCCAGTGGCCTGTCTGGAATTTCTAGAGAAACTTTATTTCAGTTATTCTTTCTCTTCCTCAGAAATCTGGCATCTTGATTTAGGGATTTGGAAAAATGCCATCATTGTCAGTGTTCCTCAGTGTTCATTCCAGGGTGGATATTTGCTCTACTATAAGAGGTAAATGGCATCATCTTCTATACCATTGTCCAATCTAGAAATCTGGAAATTATCCTGGGTTCCTCCTTGTGTCTTATGCCCCTCCAGTCCATAGCCCACACATTATTCCACTCTGGCATGTGCATTCACAAACCAGTCACCAAGTTTTGTCCATTCTTCCTCTAGATCATCTCTAGAACCTTTTTGTCCGTCTCTACCATTCCTGCAGTAGATGAGGACACCATCACTTCCCATCTGGATGACTTCAATTTTCTGATTGACCACTTTCCTTCCATCCTAGCTGCTCTGACAATTCCCCACATTCTCAGTGGTCTTTTAAATATATATATATATATTCTATGTCATCACCTTAAGATGGAATATAAACTCTTCTCATAGCCTTGGAGAGAATCCAAACTCTTCACATGACCCACTGGCCCTTCAAGATCTGCCCTCTGCCCTCCTGACTTCCTCTCTGACTACGATCCTCTCATACATTCCCACCACAGAGAAGTCCTTGAAATTTCTAGAGTGTTCCCTGCCCTCTCTTACCTCTGACCCTTCACACACATTGTCCCCTCCTCTCTATATCATTCTGTTCCCCAAGGCCTGCTTCCCTTCTATATCGTCTTATTCTCCAAGACTTGTCACAAATATCTCAGACTCAACTTTCCCTTGTTCTTGCAATCCCCTTATTCATGCATTCAACACTTGTTGCTATTTACATGGTCCCATCACCAGCTGTGAGAGCTAAATAAGGTTGCATTGAGCCACTATTTCTCAATGAATTTTACTCCTTCCCAAAGCACTTCCAAATACTCTGAATTCCAGGGCAATATAACTTCATAGGTTCCTCTGACAGACCACATTGTGCCCACTGGGAAACTCAAGCTTTTCTCCAGTTTTCACATTAGAAAACCAGTCTCACTGATACAAAAGGGATTGTTTGACTGTCCTATAATATTTGGAGGTTCCCATAGAGGGAGTTTGGGGCCTGTGGCTCAGATGGTAAAGAATCTGCTGCAGTGCAGGAGACCCAGGTTCAATCTCTGGGTCAGGAAGATCCTCTGTAGAAGGAAATGACAACTCACACCAGTATTCTTGCCTGGATAAGTCCATGGGCAAAGGAACCTTGCAGGCTACAGTCCATGGGTTTGCAGAGTTGGACACAACTGAGCAACTAACACATGCACCAAGAGAGGTATTTCAAGATGCTATGTAGAAGCACATATCCTTCTGCCACTTTTCTGGAACATTCTGCATTTAGATGCCCTTCACACTCACCCTCCTTATATCTTGCAAAACAGCCTAACAAATCCCATCCAAAATGTTAGCCAGTAGCCACATACAACTACTGAACACTTGAAATGTGGCCAGTCCAAATGAAGATTTGCCATAAATGTAGAAAACACACTAAATTTCAAAAACTTCATATACAAAAAGAATGCAAAGATATCATTGATAATTTTAATATGATAATATTTGGATATATTAAATTAAATTATTTCACTTTTTTTTAAATTTTTGATGTGGTTACTAGAAAATTTAAAACTTTGTATGTAACCTAAATTGTATTTCTATTAGATAGCATTTATCTACACCACTGGGCTCACCAATGGCAGTTGTTTTCTCAGGAAAAATTCCAATGCCAGGTTTTAAAGTGATGTTTAATATCTTTCTCCCCTTCATACACTATACGGTGAAAACACTATAACACAAAAGTTCATCTTCTCATAGTTTATTTTCCCAGTGATAAAGTAAGAGGGGGTTGTTCATTTGACAAACAGTTCTGGAACTTCACAATACAACTGGTACTAGGGATTTGAGGTGAATGAAATAACATAGAACCCACCCTCAGGGCTGGATCCAGAAGAACTTTATGATCCCTTCTATTTCTAAAATATTCAAGTCACCTCAAACCTTCAATTTTCAGTTGCACAATCTAGAATTCCTCCACTTGTGGTCCAAACATGAAGTCAGAGTCTTGGAACTTGAGAAATGTTTTTCCATAGACGTTCCATTGTAAAACATGAAATATAGGCCTTAGACGACTATATTTTTTAATTGATAATTACAGTAATATATTATTATTCTGCAAACACTATACATTTTTAAGAATTGTCTCATTTAATTTTCAAATCAACCATGAGAGTTCAACATTAATATATTGGCTTTTCAGATGAAGGAACTGACATTCAAAGAAGTTTAGCAACTGTCCAAGTTCACACAGCGTAAAATACTAAAACTGGTTCTTGAATTGTACAGATGTGGAGGAGAGGAGGGCTGAAAACCATAGCATGTGTCATTAAACCCAAGTAGAATTGGAGGAAAAAACTCTTCTTCCTTTCCCTCTACTGGACACTCCATTAGATTTTCTTGCCTTCTCTGTTGGAATTTGATCCAGAGCATGAAAGCTGTTAAGAATCCTGAAACAAATGGGACTTTTTCTCTTACAACTTGTAGCTTACAAAGGATGGAAAATCCAACATACCCTGATTTAAGCCAAACAAAGATGGAGACAGAGTCAGAATTATTGCCTCAGCAATTACAAAGTTTATGGATATTTGGCTTCCAGCATAGCTTGCAGTAGTTCAACCCATGTCATCAGGCCCTGGTTATCTATCCATTTCTTGGCATCTTGTTCTCCTGATTCCCTCTCCTGTGCTCTATGATCCTACAGCTTCTATCCTTCATAGCAGTAAGACTTCCCTTCCCTACCTGCTGCTGGGTGTGCGCTCAGTAGTGTCTGACTCTGTGACTGCCAGGCTCCTCTGTCCATGGGATTTTCCAGACAACAATACTGGCGTTGTTGCCATTTCCTACTCCAGGGAATCTTCCCAACCCAGAGATCAAACCCGTGTCTCTTGGGTCTTCTACATTGCAGATGGATTTTTTACCACTGCACCTCCTGGGAGACCTCACTTCCCTAGAGATGCTGCCAAAGCTTCATAATTAGCTCTGATTGGCTGTGAGTCATGTGTTCATTTATGAACTCTTTGTGGCAAGCAGAATGAAATGCTCTGGCTGGCCAAACTAGATCACATGTTCACTCTGACCTGGGGAATATAATCAGTCCCACTCAAACCACTGGCCTGAATTGAGGGAGGAGTAATTCCTCAAAGGAAATCTGCTGTTACCAGGGGAGGCAACTGCTGCTGCTGCTAAGTCGCTTCAGTCGTGTCTGACTCTGTGCGACCCCATAGACGGCAGCCCACCAGGCTCCTCTGTCCCTGGGATTCTCCAGGCAAGAACAATGGAGTGGGTTGCCGTTTCCTTCTCCAGTGCATGACAGTGAAAAGTGAAAGTGAAGTCGCTCAGTCGTGCCTGACTCTTAGTGACCCCGTGGACTGCAGCCTACCAGGCTCCTCCATCCATAGGATTTTCCAGGCAAGAGTACTGGAGTGGGGTGCCATTGCCTTCTCCAAGGGGAGGCAAAAGAACAGACAAAACCCACAAACATCAACTGTGGGTGTTATGACCAGTATGCAGGTAAACTGGCTCTCAGAAAACAAACAGACCCTGATTTATAACATTTGAAGATGTCATTGATGTAAATAATCTCATCATGGCTAATTTTAAGCTACCAACAGTTTAATAACTCCTTCTAAAATTCCCTAATATTTAACAGTGTGTTCTCTTAAGCAAGTCAGAGGTGACTTCATCATGCCACTACATCCTCCAAAGGAAGAAGAGAAGAACCCTTCAGAGAGGAGGTATTTATAATAGGAAAGGGATTTCTTAATCCCTTTTATATTTGGTATTTTATTAAATAAAAGTGTAAGTATACTCTGAGAAGATGTCCTTCCTCTAATCCCTAGAGCTCAGGGAGAAGCAGGTGACAGCTCCAGTGACCTCAGGGTAACCAGTTCTAATTCTTCAGATACTGTCAGAAGCTCCACCATCCATTTATGCAGAATCTCTCCACAACAACACTTATTGCCCACACTAAAGCTCCTCTTTCTACCTTAGGATTTGGGTTTAATGTCATTATCAAAACACCAATTCACAGAAGATTCTGCTTTCTGTGAATATCTGTTGTCACTGGTTAGAAACCACTCAGACCCAAGTTATTTCCCATCTTGCTCAAATTAACAGCAAAGAGACACCATGACCAAGTTCTTCTAAACAACATTTAAGAAACTGAGATGTTTCCTTAAATGGGCAGGCAGATGAGAACTCACCATAACAACCATGAGTACCAGGAAGTGCAATGCATATTGCAAACGTGGAGGTAGCTGTATTAGTCTGGGTTCTCAGAGAAATAGAATCAATAGGAGATAGATATGGATACCAGTTGAACTATTTCAAATCCTAAAAGATGATGCTGTGAAAGTGCTGCACTCAATATGCCAGCAAATTTGGAAAACTCAGCAGTGGCCACAGGACTGGAAAAGGTCAGGTTTT
>NW_011494644.1:2534929-2535307 GCF_000754665.1 Bison bison bison | reverse complement strand
AAGCCTTTGACTGTGTGGATCACAATCAACTGTGGAAAATTCTGAAAGAGATGGGAATACCAGACCACCTGACCTGCCTTTTGAAAAACCTATATGCAAGCCAGGAAGCAACAGTTAGAACTGGACATAGAACAACAGAATGGTTCCAAATAGGAAAAGGAGTACATCAAGGTTGTATATCATCACCCTGCTTATTTAACTTATATGCAGAGTACATCATGAGAAACGCTGAGCTGGAAGAAGCACAAGCTGGAATCAAGATTGCTGGGAGAAATAACAATAACCTCAGATATGCAGATGACACCATCCTTATGGCAGAAAGTGAAGAGCAACTCAAAAGCCTCTTGATGAAAGTGAAAGAGGAGAGTGAAAAAGTTG
>NW_011494644.1:2534404-2534829 GCF_000754665.1 Bison bison bison | reverse complement strand
ATGAGTACCAGGAAGTGCAATGCATATTGCA
Source organism: Bison bison bison (assembly GCF_000754665.1). Taxonomy (NCBI): domain Eukaryota; kingdom Metazoa; phylum Chordata; class Mammalia; order Artiodactyla; family Bovidae; genus Bison; species Bison bison. The sequence continues at coordinate 2,534,798 of NW_011494644.1, read as the reverse complement.
AACGTGGAGGTAGCTGTATTAGTCTGGGTTCTCAGAGAAATAGAATCAATAGGAGATAGATATGGATACCAGTTGAACTATTTCAAATCCTAAAAGATGATGCTGTGAAAGTGCTGCACTCAATATGCCAGCAAATTTGGAAAACTCAGCAGTGGCCACAGGACTGGAAAAGGTCAGGTTTTATTCCAATCCCAAAGAAAGGCAATGCCAAAGAATGCTCAAACTACTGCACAATTGCACTCATCTCACATGCTAGTAAAGGAATGTTCAAAATTCTCCAAGCCAGGCTTCAGCAATATGTGAACTGTGAACTTCCAGATGTTCAAGCTGGTTTTAGAAAAGGCAGAGGAACCAGAGATCAAATTGCCAACATCTGCTGGATCATGGAAAAAGC
>NW_011494644.1:2512873-2534304 GCF_000754665.1 Bison bison bison | reverse complement strand
ACTTTATTTTTGGGGGGCTCCAAAATCACTGCAGATGGTGATTGCAGCCAGGAAATTAAAAGACACTTACTCCTTGGAAGGAAAGTTATGACCAACCGAGATAGCATATTGAAAAGCAGAGACATTACTTTGCCAACAAAGGTCCGTCTAGTAAAGGCTATGGTTTTTCCTGTGGTCATGTATGGATGTGAGAGTTGGACTGTGAAGAAAGCTGAGCGCCGAAGAATTGATGCTTTTGAACTGTGGTGTTAGAGAAGACTCTTGAGAGTCCCTTGGACTGCAAGGAGATCCAACAAGTTCATTCTAAAGGAGATCAGCCCTGGGTGTTCTTTGGAAGGAATGATGCTAAAGCTGAAACTCCAGTACTTTGGCCACCTCATGCGAAGAGTTGACTCACTGGAAAAGACTCTGATGCTGGGAGGGATTGGGGGAAGGAGGAAAAGGGGACAACAGAGGATGAGATGGCTGGATGGCATCACTGACTCAATGGACGTGAGTTTGAGTGAACTCTGGGAGATGGTGATGGACAGGGAGGTCTGGCATGCTGCTATTAATGGGGTCACAAAGAATCGGACATGACTGAGCAACTGGACTGAACTGAACTGAACTCCTTGGAAGGAAAGTTATGACCAACCTAGATAGCATATTCAAAAGCAGAGACATTACTTTGCCAACAAATTTCCGTCTAGTCAAGGCTATGGTTTTTCCAGTGGTCATGTATGGATGTGAGAGTTGGACTATGAAGAAAGCTGAGCACCGAAGAATTGATGCTTTTGAACTGTAGTGTTGGAGAAGACTCTTGAGAGTCCATTGGACTGCAAGGAGATCCAACCAGTCCATCCTAAAGAGATGAGTCCAGGTTGTTCATTGAAGGACTGATGCCAAAGCTGAAACTCCAATACTTCAGCAACCTCATATGAAGAGTTGACTCACTGGAAAAGACTCTGATGCTGGGAGGGATTGGGGGCAGGAGGAGAAGGGGATGACAGAGGATGAGATGGCTGGATGGCATGACCGACACGATGGACTTGAGTTTGTGTAAACTCCAGGAGTTGGTGATGGACAGGGAGGCCTGGCGTGCAGCAATTCATGGGGTCACAAAGAGTCAGACATGACTGAGTGACTGAACTGAATTGAACTGAACTGATGGATATCTATGATAAAGAATTGGCTCACATGATTATGAAAGATAAAAATTTTAAGATAAGCCATTGGCAAACTGGAGATCCATAAAACTCAGTGATTTAAGTTCCAGTCCAAGTCTGAGGGCTGATTGTATAATTTTTAATCTGAATCCAGAGGCAGAAGACTGGTGTCCCAGCTCAAAGACAGCCCAGTAGAAAGGATGCTTTCTTTCTTACTCAATTATTTATTCAGGCTTTCAGCAGATTGGATGAGGCCCACCTACTTTGGGGAGGGCATTCTGCTCTACTGTCTTATTATTCAAATGCTAATCTCATACAAAAACACCTTCACAGACTCACCCAGAAGTGTTTAACCTAATGTCTGGGCACCCCCATGGCTCAGTCAAGTTGACACATAAAATTAAGTATCAAAGAAGCTACTTCCCCTATATTCCAAGTGTTCAGCAACAGTATATTAGTCTGAGACCTTATATTATGCATTTTATAGTGGAGTTCTATAGAGAAATATCACACAAGTTCAATCCTCCTCACTTCCTCATGTTTGGATTCCAAGTGAGTGGAGTGATTCTTAGGTTGCACCACTGAATATCGGAAATTTGATGTTTTTATGCTGGATGTCTTCATCCAGAGGGTTAGCATAACAAAATAAGAACTCAGCTTTTGAGTTTGGATCAGTTCAGGTCAGTTCAGTCACTCAGTCGTGTCCAACTCTTTGCAACCCCATGGACTGCAGCACACCAGACTTCCCTGTCCATCACCAACTCCCAGAGTCTGCTCAAATATGTCCATCAAGTCGGTGATGCCATCCAACTATCTCATCTTCTCTCATCCTCTTCTCCTCCTTCCTTAAATCTTTCCCAGAATCAGGGTCTTTTCCAGTGAGTCCCCTTTTCCCATCAGGTAGCCAAAGTATTGGAGCTTCAGCTTCAGGTGAACAGAACCCAGACTAAAACCTTCTAATGAATATTTAGGACTGATTTCTTTTAGGATTGACTGGTTTAATCTCCTTGCAGTCCTTGGGTTCGGATAGACCTGGGTATACATCCCATCACTACCACTTTCTAGCTGAGTGGCTCTGAGCATATCTCTTTTAATGTCTCTGAACTTAAGTTTCATATCTATGTGCTGGGAATAATAACAGCACTTCTTCCCAGAGAATAATGGTTTGAGAAAATACAAAGAATTTTAGCACTGGGGCTCCCAGTTGATAGGCTCCCAAGTAGTAACAAATAATTTTTGAATCTCAATATTATTCCCTTATTGAAAATGCCCCCATGACTTAGGTGTTAAGCCACTGAAGAGAAGGTTGATAAACACACGAGCTGTGTCTAAGGGGGTCTATAAAAGAGGCTGTCTCATAGCCTGTTTGCTTTAAAGAATGCAAGACTTCAACTAGGTAAGTTTTAAACTTCTTTTGCTGTGAAGTGCTTCTTTCTGTCAGCATTTATTATAATCTATTACACTAGGTGCTGTAGAGGTCACAAAAGAAATAGAAGAGACGGAAGATGAGGAAATGCAGTGATCAGTGTGAATTCAGAGCCCAGCTCTAGAACTTTTTTTTCCCCCAACTCTACTACCTTTTGAATGTGTGACTTTGGGCAGGTTATCTAACCTCATCAAGAAAATGAAAACTGTCCCTATCTAACAGTATGATTTTGAAGATTCAGTGAGATAATGCCTGAAAATATCTAGAATTTAGTTAAGAACAATGTTAGAACTCCTCTGCCCACAGGTGGGAGCTGATTTTCTAGGAGAGAAAATAAGATACACAGAGAAGCCATTTGTATTATGTTTACAATGGACCGGAATTTGCATGCTGATTTATCGTGTTCTTCACCTTGTTACTGTCACAGCAAAAAAAAAAAACAAAACACGATACTTTCCCCGCCTCCACCCATGCTGGAATAAAAGGACTTTGTTGGGGGAAAAATGCAGCCCCATCAAGGAATCAAGCTGAAGTGATCTTAAAGAGGTGTAACGAGAGTGAAGGGAGCACTAAGAGCAGAGAGGGGAGTATCCTAAGACTGGGAGCACCCGGTGAGGGGCGGGGAGGCTATCCTCAAGAGAAGAGTCCTAGACCCTAAGGAATCAAGTCACTCCACCCTAAGGAATCAAGACCCCACCCAGAAAAAAAACAACTTCCGGAGTCTCTTCCTTTGAGCCTGGGCAGGCTAGGTGAGCATAGCTAATTCCCAAGCGCCTCCAGCGATCAGAGGACCAACTGTCAGCTAGGGTACCCACAAAAGCAACCTCAGATGGAGATCTCTGAGGATCAAGAATGAGCCTTTCTTCAATTTTCTTTAGCCTGTGGAGTTCTTTTAAAATCCCAGTGGGAAGACAGACTGAACTCCACCAACCAAACAGATGAGCCTTGAGGATCGATTTGATTTGTTGCAGTAATAATGATAATATATTTCTTGAATCTGAATGCCATTTATAGGTAAGGCTTTGCTAAACATGTTCACTCATATTCTGTCTAGCAAACGTTAATCAGGCAACAAATTGTCCAAATTACCCTATGAGACAGGCTTCAATACTTCCACCTAACAGAGAAAGAAACTGAGGCTACAAGATTACAACAAATTGTTTTAGATCACAATTAGTGAGAAATGGTTAAAGAACATTTATAGCACCGACTATATATTTGACACAGGGTAGGTGGTTAATACATATGTGTTGAATTGATGACTGAATGAACAAAATAGGTAACTTCTCAGTAAAATCCAATTGAAATAAAACTGGATAACAATAATAGCTGGCATGTGCCAAAATTGTTTTAGAACTAGACTCATCTAATCCCCAGACAAACCCTAAGAGATATGCTGTCTCTGTTCTACAGATGAAAAAGCCAAAGCCAGAAAAGTTTGGATGTTTGCTCTGTTAATTGCCTAGGAAGTGGCAAAGTCAGCATTTAAACTCAGTATGTCACTTGGCTCCACAGGCCAAGTGTTTAAGTGCTGTATTACCTAGTGTCTGGATGGGATACGGAGTGAAGGAACAATCCTAGGAATTGGCACAACAGGACCTCACTTCTTCTTTCTAAGATTGGGAAACAGGTAACATGAAGGTTAAGAGCAAGAGCTCTGGAGAGAGAAAAACTTAACCCCAGATCCCAGCTCCAACACTTTCTAACTCTGTGATCTCAGTCAAGTAACTTTGTCCTTCTGGGACCCAGTAAGCTAGAGGTGACAATCAATTGTGGAGAGAGGCAAATGTTACAGCCCCTAACTCAGCACACAGGACCTGGTGTAATGGCAATAAATGGCGTTAATCATAACAATAAAAGCAGTAGCTAGAATGGCAGTTATGATAATGATGTTGATGATACCAGTGATAAGGAAGGAGGAGGAGGAGGTGGGGGTGGGGAAGAGGAGTCCCTTCCAGGAAGAAGGGACTTCTAAGATGGGTTTTGAAGATAGAGAGGGATGCAAAGTCAGAGAAGAGAATATTCCCCAAATTGGGCAAGGGCATCAGGGAGGATAGTACATCAAAAGACACAGACATTAACTTTGGAACCCACTCTTTGCCAAGCATGTGCTGGACACCAGGGAGAGGAGAGCCCCAGACAGGCAGATGAAGAGGCAGCCCCCTGCCAACCCAAGGCCCAGCAGCTTAGCCCCTACAGTCTACAGCCGTTTTTCAGCAAGTCTGTTATTACAGCCCAGATGACTTCACTTGGAGACACTGGATGGCACACACAACAAGACTGAATTTCCAGCCACATCCTCCACATCCATTTTGGCACAGACGCTATTTGCAGGGACCAATCAGAAGTGTCATCTTAAATGCAACTCCCTTGATTGGAGTAACATCCTCCCAGGGCCTTGAGTGCCTCAGTACACGCAGACAGACACTGCTTGTGCTTGAAGTGTTAAGTTTGCCTGAAGCAGTTGAGCAGAGACCCAAATTCAGAAAACAATTTGCCACTCATACGGAGCTATCACTCAGAAATGCACTAACCGAATTTGGAGCTTTCACTCAGAAATGCACTGACCGGATTTGAAGAATCAAGGCCATCACCTGTGGCTCCTTATTGCTCTACTTAGATTGGATGACCTTGAGACATGGGGCTTCCAAGGTTCAGGGTCTAATAACATTTTTGTTGACTAAACAAAGACCCCATGCACTGGGGCCAGGAACCAGAGAAGCCAGCATAAGAATCTCAAAGCCAGGAGAAGACAGAATGAGTCTCATGCTTCCTCCTCCCTCTTCTGTCAATGGGATTTCCACTTGTTGCAGTCGTTAAAGACCTTGGTTGTTCAAATCATGGTCCATGGAAAAGCAGTGGTAGCATCATCTAGGAACTTGTTAGAAATGCAGAATCTTAGGCCTTATCCCAGCCTTGCTGAATCAAAATCTGTATTAAGCAAGATCCCAGGTGATTCTTGGCCACATCACAATGTGAGAGGCATGGTTTGGAATGAATCACAGCCTCTGAACTCATGTACATAGCTGGAAACACATCACTGTAGATTTAACTAAAGGCAAAGCAGTCATACGTTTGTGAAAGAATCAGGACAGCTACATTTATCAAGGGCCCCTGGCATACCAAGGATAATCCACTTCCCTTCTCCCACTTTCCAGATTCAGCACTGAGACTCAGAGAGGTAATGCAACTTTCACAAGGTTATCCATCAGGTAAGTGACAGAGCTGGGCCAGTTCTGGTTTATCCCCAGACCAGGGGATATGGCTCACTTTCCCAGAGCACATGGCCATAGGCTATATTATCAAGGAAGATGGAAATGGTTATTGGATGGGACACCAACAGTGTCGGCCACATCTGGACTGGAAGAGTAGACTCTATTCACAAAGCCCTGACACTCATGAAATGAGGGACATGTCTCTCAAGAGAGAGCAGTCATTGCCTCAAAGAAGGGAGGGTCTAAAGGAGGAAATGATTCCTCTGCTAGTGTCTGGGTACCCAAGTGCTAGTTCTGATCTATTGCCTGTCCTTATAATAGTACAGGAAGGAAGGGAACTGATTTTGTTCGGTGCTTGAACCACCTGATCTCACTTCTTCCTCAAATAGGTCCTGTCATTGTTCTCACTATACAGATGAGTAATGTGTGGTTTGTAAAGTGAAAGTGAAAGTTGCTCAGTCCTGTCCCACTCTTCGAGACCCCATAGACTATACAGTCCATGGAATTTTGCAGGCCAGAATACTGGAATGGGTAGCCTTTCCCTTCTCCAGGGGATCAAGGTGATATCAATTCCCCAAAGACAGCTGAGACTCAGATCCCCTCTGGTACAACAGCAGAACCCAAGCCCGTCTTACAATATGACACAAAAGATGATAATGTCCTGAACAGCAAAAGAAATGATAAAGGAGATAAATAGAGGAGACCTCACAGAAGGAGAATCTGCCAGTCTGGGTCTTTCTTTAATATTGCAAAGGCAATATTAAAGGTCATTCTGAAATTTAAAGTTGACCACTGTTAAGCATGGTCAAGTGACTCATCATCTTTGTCAAAGTTAATTGCTTAGCATTGAATTTCCAAGGGTTGGAGAAAGAACACTTTCAATCACAGGGGATCCTGTTCAATTACATAGCATCCTCTTCCTCCACGTCCTTCTCCCTAATGTTTACAATAATTTCCAGAAGGAATATAAGTGAGATCAGAGGCAACCACCTCCAAATAAAATATCCCAGGTCCATGGGAAGATGGCCAAAAGAGCCTGCAACATCTTTTACCCACTGGAGAGGCCTGGGAAACACACCCTCCTCCCACCCCATTCCCCAGATGCTATTACTCACCTGACATCCACACACACTCTCTTTTCATCTCACCATCTTTACCTCCATTTCATCTCATGGAACTGACCATTCTTCTTAGGGCGTAACACAGTTCCTCCCACCTCAACTCCCTATCTCCTCCAAAGCTGGAGAATCTTTTGGACTAAATATTTGAATATTAAGGAGGAGCTTCTCTCTCATGTAAAACTGCTAAGCCTATTTCCCAACTGACAACAAATCCAGAATGAACGTTAACATGTCCTCCCATATACAGAACCCCAATCAAAGTTAATGCATCTACAGAAAAGCATCACCACAGTTAGTGGTGATGGCCTTCTAACTGCTCATTCGATTCTCTGTTGATTGAGCGTTCACATCTACTCTCACCTCAGTCAAACTGATCTTCCACACAACCTTCAGAGTGATGTTTTTAAAAAATCCAAATTGGATTATGTCATTATTCTGCTTAAAGCTTTCAGTGACCTCCCATTGCATTATGATAAATTCCAAACTTGTTAACATGGCCTGTGAAGTTCCACATGATTGGGCCCCTGCCTTCTTCTTACATATTCTCTGATGCTTCTTCGTAAGTATCACCCTTAGATCTGGAAAAAGAGGAGTCCTCATCCTAGGGCTGTGTCCTCACAGTGTACACAGCCCACAAACACAGAAAAATAAATTTTTAAAGAACACTAGGACAACTCTTAAAACCACTTGAGATCTGTCATTCAATTTCAGCACACAGGGGCCTATACCCTTAAAGATGCGCTCTTATGACTAATACTATTCAAGCCCCAGGGAAATGCTCCCTGCATCTTTTGCTCAGTATCTTTAAAGAGGCAACTGCTTCCAAATGCCTTGAAGGATTGTCTCTGATGTCCCTGCTGATTTTGGAAACAAACACTGCTTGGAAGTCAGAGATTTCAGCATTTCACTTAGGTAAGAGAAAACGAATTAGTTGACTCATCACATCCTTCCTCTCAGATAACACAAATGCAATACATTCTTACAAAATGAAGCAGTGTTTCCTAATAATGTCAAGCAGCCATTTTGTTGCTTCCCTTCATGTTTCAATTCATGAATCCAGAGGTACTCACAGATTAGCACAGTATTTGCAATGGTTGGACATGATAGCTCAGAAATATTTAGCAATATTAAATGATGTATATTACCCTGAAGTTTATATGTAGGTCTAGATTCTATTCAAGGCAAGCATAAAGCGTGATATCTAATCTTTACATGGATAACTTGCTGAACCTTGAATGCTAAAATTAGTTAATGAGTTTGAATTTAAGTTCTTTTTAAATAATCTTATTTATTTTACTTTCTTAGCTGTGCTGTGTCTTCATTGCTGCACAGGCTTTTCTCTTGCTGTGTCTAATGGGGTCTACTTTTCATTATGGTGGGCAGGCTACTCAGTGTGGTGGCTTCTCTTGTTGCGGAGCATGGGCTCTAGGGCACATGGGCTTCAGTAGGTGTGACATGGGCTTCAGTAGGTGTGACAGCAGGCTCGGGAGTTGCAGTTCCTGGGCTCTAGAGCACAGTCAATAGTTGTGGTACATGAGCTTACTTGCTCACAGCACGTGGGATCTTCCCAGGCCAAGGACCAAACTCTTGTCTCCTGCATTGGCAGGCAAATTCTTTACGGCTGAGCCACCAGAGAAGCCTTTCTATTTAAGTTCTTAAAGCCTTGATTTGCTTTATTCAAATCATTTTGATTTGTATTTTGATATTCATATAATATCAATCTCAGTAGAATCCCTTGAGTTCCTCAAGTGCAATGTCCTCTTTCTTACCTCAGGCCTTTGCACATGTAGCTTCCCTCACTTGGGTCATACTTCCCCTCAGTACACTTCTGGACAACTCCTCTCACAGTTTATGAGTGAGTGGGTGAAAGTCACTCAGTCACGGCCCACTCTTTGCGACCCCATGGACTGTAACCCTGCAGGCTTCTCTGTCCATGGAATTCTCCAGGCAAAAATATTGGAGTGGGTAGGCATTCCCTTCTCCAGGGGATCTTTCTGACTCAGAGATTGAACCTGGGTCTCCTCCATTTCAGGCAGACTTCTTACCATCTGAGCCGCCAGGGAAGCCTCTCACACTTTATATGTCAGCTTAAACTTCTCACTCTTTAGGAAGCCTCCTTGGTTCCTGGCTGTGTTCCTTTATCATGTACACCCATCAACTTCTTTTATCATGTATACCATACAACCTCTTTTGTATGTTTTAGTTCAATATCTGCCATCCCCAGTAGACTGTAAGCTCCTTGAAGGTAGAGACTGGGTCTGTCTTGTTCACACCTTTCTCTCTAGCACCTGGAAGAGAACACAGTATACATCAGATTCTCAGTAAATGTCATTCAACTAAACCAATAACTGGGCAGAGCACCAGCTCCAACCAAACTGAATTGGAATTGCTTATTTAGGTCTTTCCAGTCATATCATGAGCCTGAGGCCCCAAACTGGCAAACCCTGGGCTAAAAGTGGCCTGCAGTTTGATTAGTTTGTCCTGCAAAATACTGCCAACACCATGTCTTTAAATTTTTGAATTAACTGCCAATGTTTACACACTGGGAAATCACACTTTAAAAATCCAGGTTTTTGTCTTGTCCTGAAAAAACTAAAGATCTGGTAACATTTTCACACTGCAATGCTTCTCTGAGCTGAGATGCATCCGCTCCTACAGAGTGCTCACTTGCTCTGCCCACCACTGTCCTGATCTACTCTATCTCACTCCTTCCATTACATGCCTGTGGCTGAGAGTAACATTCCATCACCAAACATTTTCCTCTTCTCCCTGAGCTCAGAGCTATATTATATTTTGCTGCCTGCCTTGCGGGTAGGTATGGCCACGTGACTGAGTACTAGCCAATGAATTCTGATAACATGTGATGAAGATCACTTCCGGTCCCAGCCCATAAAAAACTCCTATGCAAGGTTTTCTCTCTCTTCCCTCATCTGTCATCTGAATATTTATATTCAGGGCAATTCTGGAAGGCACATGTTAAAGATGGAAAAACCTCATCAGCCTAGGTTCCTGAAAGATTGGGTAGAAACTTCCCCACCTAACTGCTGCCCACCAGGAACACCCATTTGGGACTGTTTCATTAGAGAGTAAAACATTCTTATTGTGTGAAAGCCACTGAAATGTTGGGTTTTATTTTTCACAGCAGTTAATGTTACTCTAAGACAGCCTCCATAAGGCATTTGAATTTGGTACCCCTGCATAGGGTTTTGCTGGTAGCTCAGATGGTAAAGAATCCACCAGCAATGCTGGAGACTCAGGTTCAGTCCCTGGGTCAGGAAGATCTCCTGGAGAAGGGAATGAATACCAACTCCAGTACTTTTGCCTGGAGAATTACATGGACAGAGGAGCCTGGTGGGCTACAGTCCATAGGATCCCAGAGTTGGACACAACTGAGTGACTAACACACATATATGCACACATATCTGGGCATAAGCTTTTGGAAAACAGAGATGATATCTTGCTCACTCCTTTATCTGCAAGACCTACCACAGTGCTGGGCCCATGGTGGATGTTCAAAACATGTTTTGAGCACATTTGCTCGTGAATGAATTACAGCAATAGAAAGAATCCATGTAAACTGCAAGAGAGATGAGACAGGCCAACTCTACCGCACCACACTCCTTAATGGCAGCACCAGCCCTACCTATCACCAACTCCTAGCCTTGCAGTTCAGATTTCTCCTACAATACCCTCTGCAGTTGGACTCAGATCTCCCTTTTCTCCCATGCTGTCATGGCCCATACCTGTGCAAAGGACAGTAGGAAGTGACATGTGGAATTGGCAGTAAGAGATAGGCACATAGTTAAAGAAGCTGCTTGGAAAATAAATTGCATGGAACCAACTGCTACTCCTACTCAAATCTCACCTGGAAACTGCTCTTGGAGTCCCTGCTTCTGCTTCCTTCTCTTGGTTGCACAATGCCCTGGAAACAGAGTTCCATTGGCAAGAGGAAGAACAGAACAAAATCTACCTTCAAAATCATGCATCACCAAATATTTATTACGTGACTAGCTTAGATAATAGTGGATGCTGAGCAATTTCTATGTATGCCTTCTTGTCCAGGAATGTGAATATTAACAACTTGTATTTTAGATCACAGCTTGAAAATCCCATTTGATATTGAAACACCCATGTGGTAATATGCAGGCAGGATAGGGATAGAGGCATTACACAGATGCAAAAAGTTCTCAAATTTTTGCTTTATATACGCCAGGCACTATGCCTCTTGAGAAACCTGTATGCAGGTCAGGAAGCAACAGTTAGAACTGGACATGGAACAACAGACTGGTTCCAAACAGGAAAAGGAGTACGTCAAGGCTGTATATTGTCACCCTGTTTATTTAACTTATATGCAGAGTACATCATGAGAAACGCTGGGCTGGAAGAAGCACAAGCTGGAATCAAGATTGCCGGGAGAAATATCAATAACCTCATATATGCAGATGACACCACCCTTATGGCAGAAAGTGAAGAGGATCTCAAAAGCCTCTTGATGAAAGTGAAAGAGGAGAGTGAAAAAGTTGGCTTAAAGCCCAACATTCAGAAAACGAAGATCATGGCATCTGGTCCCATCACTTTATGGGAAATAGATGGCGAAACAGTGTCAGACTTTATTTTTGGGGGGCTCCAAAATCACTGCAGATGGTGATTGCAGCCAGGAAATTAAAAGACACTTACTCCTTGGAAGGAAAGTTATGACCAACCTAGATAGCATATTGAAAAGCAGAGACATTACTTTGCCAACAAAGGTCTGTCTAGTCAAGGCTATGGTTTTTCCAGTGTTCATGCATGGATGTGAGAATTGGACTGGGAAGAAAGCTGAGCGCCAAAGAATTGATGCTTTTGAACTGTGGTGTTGGAGAAGACTCTTGAGAGTCCCTTGGACTTCAAGGAGATCCAACCAGTCCATTCTAAAGGAGATCAGCCCTGGGTGTTCTTTGGAAGGAATGATGCTAAAGCTGAAACTCCAGTACTTTGGCCACCTCATGCGAAGAGTTGACTCACTGGAAAAGACCCTGATTCTGGGAGGGATTGGGGGCAGGAGGAAAAGGGGACGACAGAGGATGAGATGGCTGGATGGCATCACCAACTCAATGGACGTGAGTTTAAGTGAACTCCGGGAGATGGTGATGGTCAGGGAGGCCTGGCGTGCTGCAATTCATGGGGTCACAAAGAGTCGGATACAACTGAGCAACTGAACTGAACTGAACTGATGCTATGAACTTTGTATGCATTATTTCATTCAAAGCTCAAAACTAATCTGAGGCATTTTCTATTACCTACCATTGTGTCTATTTTACTACTGAGGACTCTGAGGCCTAAAAAGATGAAGTGACTTGCTTTGACCCATAAGATAGGAAGACTTAGAGCCACAAATTGAACCCCTGTCTGTCTGACTCTAAGGTGCTATATATTTCTTAGCTTAGTAGAATTTGAATAGTAATTGAGTTATTTTTGTTATGTATATGTCTGTCTTCTCTACTAGAGTACGAGCTCCTCTAGGCAAAGACCGAGCCATAACGCTCTTCCCAGCAAGCATCGTGCCTGACACCTCCAACAGTATATATGTGATAGATGACACACAAAAAAGGAAGAGTGAGTGAGACTTTAAATGACCTGCCCACAGTCACAGACCCAGTAGCTCCCTGACTTGAGACTCAGAGTTTTGAATCCAAAAACTTTTCAATAATGGTAATGGGAATAACAATAATGATAGCTATCATTTATTGAGAACTCACATCAAGCATTTTTATGCCTACACTGTTTCATTTAATTATTGAAATAACCTTGTGAAATGGGTATAATAATACCCTCATTTTGAAACAGAGACTAAATGAGATTAAATAACTTGCCCAAGATCACCCAGCTAACTAAAATCAAAGACTCAGTTTGTCATATCTGGGTGACTTAACACTTCACACCTTACTTCTCTGAGAGTTGGACCCAGTCTCTGTAACTGTTCCAAGCTGATTGAATCTTTCCAAACCATGACTTTCCACATTTGACTATAAGAACCTCACTACTCAGATGGAGCTGAGATGGAGTTCCACCTCCAGAGGAAGCCCCTTAGATAAGAAGAATGCTCCTCAGAATTATACCAGAGGGGCCAGTAGCAGGAGCTTCTGCACCAGGCAGACCACGTTCCAATGCTCTGCTGCTTTCTAGCTGCATAAGTAGTTAGAAGAAAGAAAGGACTTACTGCAGGCTATTATTTCTCTATTTAGTGTGGTCTTCAGATAGATTATATTCTTTGCAGCCAAAGATGGTCAGCAAAAACAAGACCGGGAGCTGACTGTGGTTCAGATCATGAACTCCTTATTGCCAAATTTGGACTTAAATTGAAGAAAATAGGGAAAACCACTAGACCATTCAGGCATGACCTAAATCAAATCCTTTATAATTATACAGTGGAAGTGAGAAATAGATTTAAGGGACTAGATCTGATAGACAGAGTGCCTGATGAACTATGGAATGAGGTTCGTGACATTGTATAGGAGATAGGGATCAAGCCCATCCCCATGGAAAAGAAATGCCAAAAAGCAAAATGGCTGTCTGAGGAGGCCTTACAAATAGCTGTGAAAAGAAGAGAAGCAAAAAGCAAAGGAGAAAAGGAAAGATATAAGCATCTGAATGCAGAGTTCCAAAGAATAGCAAGAAGAGATAAGAAAGCCTTCCTCAGCGATCAATGCAAAGAAATAGAGGGAAACAACAGAATGGGAAAGACTAGAGATCTCTTCAAGAACATTAGAGATACCAAGGGAACATTTCAGGCAAAGATGGGCTCAATAAAGGACAGAAATGGTATGGACCTAACAGAAGCAGAAGATATTAAGAAGAAGTGGCAAGAATACACAGAAACTATACAAAAAAGATCTTCATGACCCAGATAACCACGATGGTGTGATCACTCACCTAGAGCCAGACATCCTGGAATGTGAAGTCAAGTGGGCCTTAGGAAGCATCACTATGAACAAAGCTAGTGGAGGTGATGGAATTCCAGTTGAGCTATTTCAAATCCTGAAAGATGATGCTGTGAAAGTGCTGCACTCAATATGCTAGCAAATTTGGAAAACTCAGCAGTGGCCACAGGACTGGAAAAAGTCACTTTTCATTCCAATCCCAAAGACAGGCAATGCCAAAGAATACTCAAACTACAGCACAATTGCACTCATCTCACAGGTTAGTAAAGCAATGCTCAAAGTTCTCCAAGCCAGGCTTCAGCAATATGTGAACTGTGAACTTCCAGATATTCGAGCTGGTTTTAGAAAAGGCAGAGGAAACAGAGATCAAACTGCCAACATCTGCTGAATCATGGAAAAAGCAAGAGAGTTCCAGAAAAACATCTATTTCTGCTTTATTGACTATGCCAAAGCCTTTGACTGTGTGGATCACAATAAACTGTGGAAAATTCTGAAAGAGATGGGAATACCAGACCACCTGACTTGCCTCCTGAGAAACTTGTATGCAGGTCAGCAAGCAACAGTCAGAACTGGACATAGAACAACAGACTGGTTCCAAATAGGAAAAGGAGTACGTCAAGGCTATATATTGTCACCCTGCTTATTTAACTTATATGCAGAGTACATCATGAGAAACGCTGGGCTGGAATAAGCACAAGCTGGAATCAAGATTGCTGGGAGAAATATCAATAACCTCAGATATGCAGATGACACCACGCTTATGGCAGAAAGTGAAGAGGAACTCAAAAGCCTCTTGATGAAGGTGAGAGAGGAGAGTGAAAAAGTTGGCTTAAAGCTCAAAATTCAGAAAACAAAGATCATGGCATCAAGTCCCATAACTTCATGGGAAATAGATGGGGAAACAGTGGAAACAGTGTCAGATTTTATTTTAGGGGGCTCCAAAATCACTGCAGATGGTGACTGCAGCCATGAAATTAAAAGACGCTTACTCCTTGGAAGGAAAGTTATGACCAACCTAGGTAGCATATTCAAAAGCAGAGACATTATTTTGCCAACAAAGGTCCATCTAGTGAAGGCTGTGGTCTTTCCAGTGGTCATGTATGGATGTGAGAGTTGGACTGTGAAGAAAGCTGAGCACCAAAGAATTGATGCTTTTGAACTGTGGTGTTGGAGAAGACTCTTGAGAGTCCCTTGGACTGCAAGGAGATCCAACCAGTCCATCTGAAAGGAGACCAGTCCTGGGTGTTCATTGGAAGGACTGATGCTGAGGCTTAAACTTCAATTCTTTGGCCACCTCATGTGAAGAGTTGACTCATTGGAAAATACTCTGATGCTGGGAGGGATTGGGGGCCAGAGGAGAAGGGGACAACAGAGGATGAGATGGCTGGATGGCATCACCAACTCAATGGACATGAGTTTGGATGAACTCTGGGAGTTGGTGATGGACAGGGCGGCCTGGCGTGCTGTGATTCATGGGGCTGCAAAGAGTCGGACATGACTGAATGACTGAACTGAACTGAACTGGGATCTGTAACACATCTTATATTGTGATTATATATTTCAAGATGTTCCATCCATCCATCCATTCATTTATGCACCCATTCCTTTTTTTTTAATATAAATTTATTTATTTTAATTGGAGGTTAATTACTTTACAATATTGTATTGGTTTTGCCATATATCAACCCAACCCATTCCTTTTTAAATCTATCCATCAATCCATCAAACTTGTATCCTTTACTTTCTTTTATCCATCCTTTTAACAATGTACATTCCATCATCTTTCCTTCTTCCTTCGTTCATTGCTTCCTTTCTTCCTTCAATCCATCTACTCAGGAATTGTCTACTAAACAATTGTCAACTGAAAACAAAAATGCACCATCTAAAAGTTGAGAACTGTCTCTTACTCAGGAAACAGACTGAAGACTAAAGCCTGGGGGAAGCCTCTCAGATACCTCTGAGGGACTCTTCTGAAGAGGTAAGGGAAGAGCTAGGATATATAAGAGGTTTTGCAAAAAAAAAAAAAAATACATCCAGGTAGTCAGAACATCGAAACATTGCTGTTAATTAAATAAAACCAGATATCTTAAGTTAGTGAATTTAGCACTTTTCTATGTATGGGAAAATACAAGAATCTGGGCTCACTGAAATTATTCCTTTGATATACACCATAACTATCTAAGACCAGTCTCCTGCTGTTGTCCATCCTAAACCTCTTCAGGGTGCAGTACGGGGCAGGTGCAGTGACTGACACTTGATGGCCACAACGTCCTTTGATTACTGGTGTGGCAGGTAACATTTTTCACCCACACATAATAATCCCACTACTGTGTTTCCAACATTGTACTGGGCTCTAGGTTTACAAAGGTAAGACACACACATGATATAGTATGGTAGTCAAGAAAGGGGTCAGCAAAGAGAGAGAACTGAGTTAACATCTGGGCTCTGTCACTGACAATCTGACTTGCAAGTGACAATTACAATTGTCTGAGCCTCTCTGAATCTCAGCTTCCACTTAAATAAAATGGGGGGGGTGGGGGTAGTTCATGACACCTAAAGTTACTTGTGAGGAGAAGACAAGATGAAGCATAGAGTCAGTGCACAAACACCCTCAGCTAGCATTGTTATTATAAAGCCAGTTCCTGCCCTGGAGGAACTCACAGGAAGGCACACTTGTAAATAAGTTAAGACTTGTGATAAGAGACCAAGTGGCGGGAAGTAAATAAAATCAGCCTGAGGCATTAAGGCATCAAGAAAGAGAAAGATCCCAGCTTTTTTTCTAATAAAAAGGTACCTCTTCCAAGAGAAGATACATCCTGAATTACTTGATGACCTTGAGGCATTTAAAATGACTTTACGAGTAATCACCTCTCTCCTCCCCTTGACCAAGGTCTCTGCCAAAGTATTTTTAACACCCTGGTTCTGTGCTAATATCCTGTGTCTGTTTTTGAGTTTAACAGAGCTTCATTCTTCCATATACTGCATCTAGAATGTACTTGGATCTTAATATATCTTAGATACATCATAAAATCACAGCAATGAAAAGTACCTTAGGTACCATCTACCCTACACTTCTACACTCACTAGAAGAAAAGGCCCAGAGAGGTTAAGTGAGTTGTCTGAGATCACACAACTAGCCTTGTGACTCAATTGAGATCTGATCCAAGGTATTGCAAAGCGTATTCCAAGGTTACTTCCAGCCTACCATGATGCCTACTCCTGTAATTTCTTATGCCACCTAACACCAAACTGCCACCCTATAGTTCTCTTTCCGTGTGTTACTTTCTCTCTTCCTCACCCATCATGGGGTCACAAGTTGAGGGCCAAATTATTTGAGAAAACTACTTTGCCTTTCTTCACTGAGTCTGTTTTCCCAACCGTAAATGATCTTAAGAAAGCCAACTTCGTGGATTTGATGTAAGAACCAAAGGAGAGAAGTTAAGTGAAAGCACTTCAAGAAATGCTATATATTGCCTTTGATTTTCAGAACAGAGTATAAGTGATAGAATCAGGACTCAGACTTAGCTGGACCTGATGGCAATGTATATGTGCTTTGCACTACATTTCTGGCACTTAGTTGATGATTAACAAATAAATTCGGGAAGGCAATGGCACCCCACTCCAGTACTCTCGCCTGGAAAATCCCATGGACGGAGGAGCCTGGTGGGCTGCTGTCTCTGGGGTCGCACAGAGTTGGACACGACTGAAGCGACTTAGCAGCAGCAGCAGCAACAACAAATAAATTAGCTTCCAAGAAGGTCAAGTAGATGTACTTTTCTCTATTCCTCCTGCTAAGTCCAACTAAAATCCCTGGACATTATATATAAAACAAATGTAAGTACAACTTCTACTTCTACCTGAAAGTACAAGGCAGCACCACCCCTCCCCGCTGCCAGAACAGTGTCAGGAAAAAAAAAAAAAACACTCAACCCAAATGCTTCAGGAATATCCAGGGTCTCCAGCATAATACAAAAATGTACACACTTCAATTAAAAATCAGTCATAAAACCAAAAAACCAGAGTTTTTTCTAGATGGCAGAGGAGTAGGTGGATATAGAGTACGTCCCTCTCCATAGATGCATCCAGAATACATCTACAGATGCAGCAGTTCTCACAGAACACTGACTGAATACTAGCAGGAGTCCTGATCATATGGATCCATGCATAACTGGCTGTGATGAAAGAAAGAAGGAAGGAGGGGAGCAAGCAGGACCAATCCATACCCTGGGGTGAGGGGGCTTAATTAAGCGAGAGATTCCTGCATCTGAGGAAATTGGTTGAGACAGAAGGGAAGCATTTGAAGGTACCAGAGAAGGGTGAAGCAGCTGACCTGTGACAGTCTGGATAGAGTGAGAAACACACAGACAATCCATGCCATGGCCCTAAGTGCTCCAGACTGGGACTTGCATCCACTGGTGCATGTGGGGACTGGGAAGAACATGGGGAGAGAGAGAGAGTTAATTCTTAGGTAGGTTGATAAGGAGTCCAGGGATCTCAAGAAGGACTAAAGGGTCCAGAGATGTCGAGGAGGAGAAAGAGACAAACTTTTTTTTCTACATTCCTTTGTTTTAGTCACATAAGACATTTTTTCTTAAACTCTGAGTTGTTATGACAACAATCTTTAAGACTAACTTTCTATAAGCCCAGAGCTAATGGCTAAAAGATATATTTTTCCTTAAGCTCTGTACCAATGATAATGTAACTGTACTAATGATTCAGTTAGTTCAGTTCAGTCACCCAGTCATGTCCAACTCTTTGCGACCCCATGGACTGCAGCATGCCAGGCTTCTGTGTCCATCACCAACTCCCAGAGTAAGGCAATGGCACCCACTCCAGTACTCCTGCCTGGAAAATCCCGTGGATGGAGGAGCCTGGTAGGCTGCAGTCCATGGGGTCGCTGAGGGTCGGGCACGACTTGAGCGACTTCACTTTCACTTTTCACTTTCATGCATTGGAGAAGGAAATGGCAACCCACTCCAGTGTTCTTGCCTGGAGAATCCCAGGGACGGGGGAGCCTGGTGGGCTACCGTCTATCGGGTCACACAGAGTCGGACACGACTGCAGTGACTTAGCAGTAGCAGCATGCCCACTGAGTCAGTGATGCCATCCAACCATCTCATCCTCTGTCATCTGTTTCTCCTCCTGCCTGAAGGATCTTTCCTTCAGGCAAATCTTTCCCAGCATTGGGGTTTTTTCAAATGAGTCAGTTCTTCGCATCAGGTGGCCAAAGTATTGGAGTTTCAGCTTCAGCACCAGTCTTTCCAATGAATATTCAGGACTGATTTCCTTTAGGATGGACTGGTTGGATCTCCTTGCAGTCCAAGGGACTCTCAAGAGTCTTCTCCAACACCACAGTTTAAAGGCATCAATTCTATGGTACTCAGTTTTCTTTTTAGTCCAACTCTCACATCCATAACATGACTACTAGAAAAACCACAGCTTTGCCTAGACAGACCTTGTTGTCTCTGCTTTTTAATATGCTGTCTAGGCTGGTCATAACTTTTCTTCCAAGGAGCAAGTGTCTTTTAATTTCATGGCTGCAGTCACCATCTGCAGTTTTAGAGGAAAACATAGGCAGAACACTCTTTGACATAAACCCAAGAAGATCCTCTTTGACCAGCCTTCTAGAGTAATGGAAATAAAAGCAAAAATGAGCAAATAGGCCCTCATCAAACTTAAAGGCTTTTATACAGAAAAGGAAACTATAAACAAGATGAAAAGACAACACTCAGAATGGGAGAAAATAATTGCAAACAAAGCAACTGACAAAAGATTAATCTCCAAAATCATGCAACCCAAAAGCAGCTCATGCAACCCAATATCAAAAAAAAAACAAGCAACCCAATCCAAAAAAAAAAAGAGCAGACCAGACATTTCTCCAAAGAATACGACATACAGATGGCAAACAAACACATGAAAAGATATTCAGCATTGCTCATTATTATAGAAATGCAAATCAAAACTAGAAGGAGTTATCACCTCACACCAGTCAGAGTGGCCATCAACAAAAAATCTACAAACAATAAATGCTGGAGAGGTTATGGAGAAAGGTGAAGCCTCTCGCACTGTTGGTGGGAATGTAAATTGATAGTCACTATGCAGAATGGTATGGAGATTCCCTAAGAGACTAGGAATAAAACTACCTTATGACCCAGCAACCCCACTACTGGGGCATACACACTGAGGAAACCATAATGCAAAACAACACATGTACCCTAATGTTCACAGCAGCACAATTTACAATAGCCTATCTTACCTTCAATATACTAACATTAAAAGAAAAGAGAAATAGAAAGAGCAGAGAGTACATCACCAAATGGGGTTTTGACCAGCACCCAGACTTAAACAGCTCTGGGAAGTCCCGTGTCACAGCACATCTGGAGTCCGAGTTGGGAAAGGGACATTCATTCATAGATAGATGAATGAATAAAGAAGTTTTGGTACATATATACAATGGAATATTAGTCATAAAAAAGGAATTAAGTTGATTCAGTTGTAGTGAGTTGGATAAACCTAGAGTCTATCACACAGAGTGAAGTAAGTCGGAAAGAGAAAAATAAATATTGTATATTAATGCATGTATATGGAATCTAGAAAATGGTACTGATGAACTTATTTGCAGGCCAAGAATAGAGACACAGATGTAGTGAACACATTTACAGGAGACAGTGGGACGAATTGAGACAGTAGTAGTGACATATACACATTACCATGTGTAAAATAGACAGCTAGTGGGAAGCTGCTGCATAACACAGGGAGCTCAGCTTGGTGCTCTGTGATGACATAGAGGTGGGATGAGAGTTTGGAAGGGAAGCTCCAGAGGGAGGGGATATATATATATATACTTATAGCTGATTCATGTTGTTCAGCAAAAAAGCTAAAACAACATTGTAAAGCAATTATCTTCCAATCAAAAATTTTAAACATTAAAGTTAGGAAAAAAATACAACTGAGAATATCTTAAATTGAATGAAAAATGCAATTAATGGATGCCAACACCAAGACGTCAGAAATGCTAAAATGATCTGACAAGAAATTTAAAGCAACCATTGTAAAATTGCTTTAATGAGCAATTACAAATACATGAGACAAATAAAAAGATTTAAAATCTCCATTAATAAGTAGCAACTATTTATAGAAATAGGATAGACACTGTCAGAAACAGGTAGAAGATATGAAAAAGAACCAAATGACATTTTAAAAAATGAAAAATACAATAACAAAAATTTTAAAAGTCAGTGAATGTGATCAGAAACATAAAGGATGGGAGAGAGGAAATAATCAGTGGACTGGAAGATAGAATAATAGCAATTACTCAATCACTTCATGGCAAATAGATGGGGAAACAGTGGAAACAGTGGCTGACTTTATTTTTCTGGGCTCCAAAATCACTGCAGACGGTGACTGCAGCCATGAAATTAAAAGACGCTTACTCCTTGGAAGGAAACTTATGACCAACCTAGACAGCATATTAAAAACCAGAGACATTGCTTTGCCAACAAAGGTCCATCTAGTGAAGGCTATGGTTTTTCCAGTGGTCATGTATGGATGTGAGAGTTGGACTATAAAGAAAGCTGAACGCAGAAGAATTGATGCTTTTGAAC
>NW_011494644.1:2491147-2512773 GCF_000754665.1 Bison bison bison | reverse complement strand
CATCACTGACTCGATGGACATGGGTTTGGGTGAACTCCAGGAGTTGGTGATGGACAGGGAGGCCTGGCGTGCTGCAGTTTATGGGGTCACAGAGTTGGACACGACTGAGTGACTAAACTGAACTGAATTGAACTCAATCTAAATAATAGAGAAAATATGCTGAAAAAAAGAAAAGTGAAAAAGCCTCATGGACCTATGGGACTCTAAAAGGTCTAAGACTCAAGTCATTAGAGTCCGAAAAGGAGAAAGAGATTGAGTTTGAAAAAATACTCAAAGAAATAATGGCCAAGTCTTCCCAAATTTGGCAAGAGAAAGAGACCTTCAGATTCAAGAAGTTAAGCTACTCCCAAACCCAAAGAGAATTACACATCATGAACAACCTTCTGGAAACTAAAGAAAAACAAATAAAAAATTTTGAGAACAGCCAGTAAAAGAAAAATGACACCTTACCAATAGGGAAGAAAAAGTTCAGATAACATCAGATTTACTATTAGAAACCATGCAAGCTGAAAGGAAATGGCACAATATATTCAGGTGTTGAAAGAAAGAACTGTCAGTCCAGAATCCTATACTCAGTGAAAACGTCCTTTAGGAATAAAGAGGAAATCAGTATATCCTCAGGTGAAAAAAATAAGAGAATTTGTCACCAGAAGCCTAAAGAGTGGCTAAAGAAGGCTCTCTGAACAGAAAGGTAATACTTTTTTTTTTATTGGACCATCAAAAAGGAAGAAAAAACACAATAAATAAAATATAAATAAATATAATAGTTTTTCCTTTTTCTATTGTGTTTTCTAAATAAGGTTTAACGGTTGGAGAAAAATAGATAAATTGTCATTATAAGAAGAGAAAAAATATTGGAACTAATAAAAGTTTTGGAAATTTTCAAATAGAATATCTTAATATCTGTATTATTTAGAATATCCAAAAACTTCATTTTTCATTTCCCCTCTAAAAACTCCAAATGCCAAGAAGATCTATCTGTCATATTTCACTTCTTCCTAATCAAATTCCACCCAGGTAAGGCACTATGTGCCCAGCACCCAGAAAACTCTCCTTTGTTTCTCTAGAAAACTTCCTTAAGCATGGCTAAATTAGAACTCTTTGATTGCAAGTAACAAATACTCAGTTTGAACTTTTTTAAGTCAAACAATAGGAAGGTCAGGCCTGGTGCTAAAAAATGACTAGAATAGGTGTCTCCAATGCCATCAACTTACCTTCCATCTCTGTCTCTTGCACTTCTTTCTGCATACCAATTTCATGATGTCCTGTCTGGGCTTTCTCTGAGTTTACATCCTGAGAGCCCTGGACCAGAGTAGAAAAATATTTTTTCCTCTGCCTCTCATTTGAGAAAAAAATATCTTTGGAAATCTCTTGCAGTCCAGTGATTAGGACTCAATGCTTTCGCTGCCAGGGCCCAGGTTAAATCCATGGTCAAGGAACTAAGATCTTGCAAGCTGCCCAGCATGGCCAAAAAGTAAAAAAGCAAAGTCTTAGGAAAGAACGCTTGTTATTCCTGAGAATTTTCTTCCCTTTTGACCAATTTCTTAAACCTATGCCTAGAGGGTGGGATCTTTTACCAAAAGAGAGTTTTGATGCTCGTGAAACACTTAAAAAGCATTGAATCAAAGCAAGACTTGACTATTCTTCTCCCACTAAATGTATCTTCCCTAATTAAGAATCCTTAAGGAATCTGATCATAGCAAGGCAGGGTTTCTCTGCCTCAGCTCTACTGATGTTAGTTGCCAAATAAGCCTTTGTTGTAGGGGCCTGCCCTGTGCACGGTAGGATGTTGGATAGCATCCCTGGTCTCTCTACCTACTAGATGCCAGGAGCAGTGCTCCATCTCCCATTTGCAACAACCAAAACTATCTCCAGATGTTGCCAAGTGTACCCTGGGAAACAAAACTGCTCCCAGCACAGTCACTGCAGTAAAGGAATGTGACATGGGAGAACAGAGGGCCTTTTCCCAGAAGCTATTACCAAAATGTGCATCTTGAGGGGTGAGGGGAAGATAAAGAGAATAACATGGAAAAAGGGAAAGAGGAAGGATTGAGACAGCAGTGCTTCCAGCACCTTCCATCTCATTTACCATCTTCCCATTAGGCCCTGCTGCTGCTGCTGCTGCTAAGTCACTTCAGTCGTGTCCAACTCTGTGCGACCCCATAGACAGCAGCCCACCAGGCTCCCCCATCCCTGGGATTCTCCAGGCAAGAACACTGGAGTGGGTTGCCATTGCCTTCTCTGCCATTAGCCCCTGGGAATCAATTAATTTATCATGTTATCTAGCTGTCACCTTGGAAGAAGAGCTAGGATCCCAGGGCTTATGAAACAGAATGAAGCATATGAATACTTCAACCTGGGGATGTGGGGAGGAAAGAATGGACTAAGGATTCAGACTCCTTAATTAAGTAGACGGTGATAGTTCAGCATCAGTGACCACAACCTGAGGGTCCTGGACTGTTTCTTGTGAAGGTACTGGATTTTTTCTTGTGTCTACTACCAATTGTTATCCACACTAGCAAAAGAGAACACTTGTAATTTAGAGTTTTCATTGGGCTTTTCAGACCCAATCTTTGATTCTCCTCTAAACCCTTGAAGTGGGCAAGGTAATATCTTGTTATGCCCATTTTCATATGAGAAAACTGATATCCATTATATAGGAAATAGAGACACTATGACATGGGCACTAAAAGTATGGAGCTTTTAATACAGACAAATCAGACTTCAATTCTTGGTTCCACAACTTACTAGTTATTTGATCTTGTCATGTTACTTAATACTTCATCTGTAAAATGTAATCAATGCCTAGGTAATACAGGTTGTCATGAGAACTAGGTTAATTAATGCAGGTAAAGTATCTACTATGGTACCTGACAGTAAGCACATAATAAAAGCAGATATTATTATCATAGTTATCAATATCCTCACTGAAGTTCCAAGGAAAATTAAAATATAGCAATATAGCCAGAGTCTCACAGCCTGTAAAGGATGGGTCACGTCCTTAAAATCAACTTTTGAACATCTGGTATCATTTTAATATTCTGTGATAACAGATTGAGTAAGACTGATTATTCACTATTTACATTACCTTACTTAACCTCACTGTGTTAGAGAATCAGTCAATGGTATCTCCATTTCACAAGAAACAAAATTTGAGATTTAGAGAAATAACTTGCCCCTGTCACCCAGGTTGAGAGTAGGGTTGGATCATCAGTTTTGTAGTATTGTTGCAAGAAGAGGGACCCCTTTCAGAACATAAATCTAATACCTTAATTTAGATCAGGTGGGGAGAGTCTTCTACTCTATTAGACAGGACAGCACCCACTCCCAGAATAAAGTAGTTACAGAAGAAAGAGATGTCTACCACAGTTCCCAAGATGTATCTTAAGTGAGGTCTCTCGGGGTTGGGGGAAGGGGGGCAGTTATTAGGGAACTGTTGACCAAAACTACTTGCGTTGGCCAGGCTGGTTTACCTTGGTTGTCTCACAAAAGGAGGCTCCTGTAAGGAACACGGTGCTGACACTGAAAATTAACTGGGAGAATTCAAGAGGCCAAAAGTTTCTGGACCACATGTCTTATGAGTCTGGGAAATATTCCCTCTTGTTGCTTATTCCTGTATCTAGAGTTCAGTTCAGTTCAGTTCAGTCTCTCAGTCATGTCTGACTCTTTGCGACCCCATGAATCGCAGCACGCCAGGCCTTCCTGTCCATCACCAACTCCCAGAGTTCACTCAGACTCACATCCACAGAGCCAGTGATGCCATCCAGCCATCTCATCCTCTGTTGTCCCCTTCTCCTCCTGCCTCCAATCCCTCCCAGCATCAGAGTCTTTTCCAATAAGTCAACTCTTCGCATGAGGTGGCCAAAGTACTAGAGCTTCAGCTTTAGCATCATTCCTTCCAAAGAAATCCCAGGGCTGATCTCCTTCAGAATGGACTGGTTGGATCTCCTTGCAGTCCAAGGGACCCTCACTATTACAATTATTGATCTCATATAGAACTGTATATCATCAGTTTATTGGAGGCTCAGTCACACACTTGGTAATGCAAGAAACAACATTTTTTTAAAACAGGCAACATAAAAAATATAACAGCTAGGAGTACTAGTAAGGTCATATGCAAGAACTTAAGTCAAGAACTTCCATGGCTATAGCCCACTATATTCCAGGTCATCTGACAGTCTGTTCTGTACCAACTTTTGTATTTAAGGAAAATTACATATTGGTATTGTCCATAAAGCACCCAGCCCAATTTCCTAGTGCTACTAGTCTGGCTATTCCTAGTACAGTTTGATTGTTCCCAACATAAGGGAGACTTTAAATTTAAATGACCATAGCCTAATGTTAATCCCCTGGTTGCAGATCATGAAGCATCTGATCTTCATCCAAAGATTACTGAGTTAAGCTTCAGAAACAAATTTAGAGTGTCCTTTTAGTAATTCAATTAAAGTTTACAACAATATAACCTAACAACAAAGAACTATCTGGGAAGTGAGTCAGTAAATAGAGACACCAAAAAACAGAATTAGAATTTGATATCCAGAAAAGACCCTGATGCTGGGAAAAATTGAAGGCAGGAAAAGGGGACAACAGAGGATGAGATGGCTGGATGGCATCACCGACTCGATGGACGTGAGTTTGGGCGGACTCCGAGAGTTGGTGATGGACAGGGAGGCCTGGCCTGCTGCAGTTCATGGGGTCGCAAAGAGTCGGACATGACTGAGCAACTGAACTGAACTGAACTGAAGCCCACTGGGGCTTCCCTGTTGGCTCAGTCAGTAAAGAGTCTGCCTCCAATGTGGGAGACCCAGATTTAGTCCCTGGGTCAGGAAGATCCTCTGGAGAAGGACATGGCAACCCACTTCAGTATTCTTGCCTGGAGAATCCCGTGGACAGGACAGTCCATGGGGTCATAAGAGTCGGACACGTTTAAGTGACTAAACCACCACCATCCATTGACGTGTCTCTTTCTCTCTAAAAGTATGTTCTGTTTTTATCAAATATGGTCAAATCAAGATTAATTTGTCTGCAAATTGTCTGATTAATTGATAAAAGATCCCCTACGAGCAGGAAAGCCATGTCAGAGGTTTGCACCAATTTTGCCTTGCAGATTTAAGTGAATTCCTCCCTTTTTGAGATCCACAACATACCTTCAGACTCCTGCACCTCTTAGAGAGTGGCCTTCCTTACTTAATTTATCTTATAATGCTGCTGGGAACCTAAGAGTTTCCAATCTCTGGAAAGATCAAGTAGAAAGAAAAGAGAAAAGTTTCAATTTTATTCACAGTGGTGTCATTTACCAAAGTGCTGTAAGTCATAAGTAACTTGAGGGGAAATGTTTCCCCATATTTGGAAGACACAATTCAAAACCAGTAATACTCCAAGATGAAACCCATAAAAATTATAACCATATTCACCAGTTCACTCAGTAAACAAGCCTGTTGTTAGCTTTTCATGAAGACTTCCTGGTGGCAAGCCCATCTCTCAACCAAGATGGATTCCAGCAAGAAGGACTCTGAGAGGTTGGTCATCTCCTCTCTCTTTTGATCCCTCCCGAATTATCCCAGTTAGCTGTTGGTGGCAGCACTATGCTCCTTATAACTCAGGCAACTCAGGGAAGCAGGCCTGGTCAAAGTGGGTGGTTTTGATCAACAGTTCCCTAACAGTCCCTTGGACTGCAAAGAGATCAAACCAGTCAAACCTAAAGGAAATCAGTCCTGAATATTCATTGGAAGGACTGATACTGAAGCTGAAACTCCAATACTTGGCCACCTGATGTAAACAACTGACTCATTGGGAAAGACCCTGATGCTGGGAAAGATTGAAGGCAGGAGGAGAAGGAAACGACAGAGGATGAGATGGTTGGATGGCATCACCAACTCGATAGACACGAGTTTGAGAAAGCTCCAGGAGTTGGTGATGGACAGGGAAGCCTGGCATGCTGCAGTCCATGGGGTCGCAAAGAGTTGGACACAACTGAGTGACTGAACTTTCTTTCTCCCTAACAGTATGAAGTGGAGAAGGCAATGGCACCCCATTCTAGTACTTTTGCCTAGAGAATCCCATGGACGGAGGAGCCTGGTAGGCTGCAGTCCATGGGGTAGCGAAGAGTCGGACACGACTGAGCGACTTCACTTTCACTTTTCACTTAGAAGTAAATGGCAACCCACTCCAGTGTTCTTGCCTGGAGAATCCCAGGGACGGGGAAACCTGGTGGGCTGCCGTCTATGGGGTCTCACATAGTCGGACATGACTGAGGCTACTTAGCAGCAGCAGCAACAGTATGAAGCCCTACCACTCATTCTTTTGCAGTTCTAGCGACTGATTGAAGTGTGGAATGGCAAGATAATCCTGCCCATGAAAATCTGAAAAGTCTCAAAGACTGCTGCTGCTACTCCTGCTAAGTCACTTCAGTCGTGTCCGACTCTGTGCGACCCCATAAAAGGCAGCCCACCAGGCTCCCCCATCCTTGGGATTCTCCAGGCAAGAACACTGGAGTGGGTTGCCATTTCCTTCTCCAATGCATGAAAGTGAAAAGTGAAAATGAAGTCGCTCAGTCGTGTCTGACCCTTAGCGACCCCATGGACTGCAGCCTACCAGGCTCCTCTGTTCATGGGAGTTTCCAGGCAAGAGTACTGGAGTGGGGTGCCATTACCTTCTTCTCAAAGACTAGGGGACCTTTTAAAAAAGCTTTTCTTCATAAAAAAGTAAAGATGCATAGGGGAAGAAATGGCCCTTCTTTTGTGTAATATGCACAGAATGAATAGCTGCCACCATCTTGCAAGCATGAGAAGAACAAACCAGAGAGGAAAGATGAAACATCAAAGACAGCAGAGCAGATGACAAAGATATCTGGGCCATTGATGATGTCGCTCAAGAAAGTACTGATTTAACAGACCTGGGAGCTCTATGTCAGCTTTGTTTTCATGGGAGAAAATTAATTTCTATTACATTTTAACCATTTGAATCAGATTTTCTGTTATTTGCAGTGAAATGCCTGATAAAATTAGCCATAATGATATCTGTATCTTACTATGATAACTGATGTCTTATTACTACTAATAAGATTTATTGTACACTTACTACATTTCAGATACTGTACTAAGCTTTTCAGGTATTTCCTTTGAAATATTTCATGTTTCATTCCTATAACAAATTCATAAAGTAGATACTATTATTAATTCCATTTTGCAGATATGTAATAAAAGTAGAAGAAAAGAAACTAGCATTTGTAGGTTACAAACATACCTATGTAACTTCCTGGGACATTGAGAACATGACTCAGAGTGCAGACTCCTGAGTCAGACCATCTATGTTCAAATAGTTTTTAATCTCGTACCAGCCCAGATCACAGATCTTGGGCACGTACTTACAAAATATTATCTTTGAGCCTGTTTCCTTAAATTGACATGATAATTGCATCCATCTGAAAGTGTTATTGGATGAAATCAAATTCATTGAATCAACAAATACTGTGTGTATGATTTAATATTTCCCTTAATTTTGCAAGGGGGGGAAATACTACCTCCATTTATGTAAATGAGGAAACAGGTTTAAAGAGGTAAAATTATTTGTCAAATTCTATTGTTATTGTTAATAAGCAGGGTGCTGGGATCCAAATCCAATTAGGCTTCTTTTAGTTTCAAAGAAAATGGTATAGTTACATGACAAAGGTTGTTTGGGTCCAGGGTTGGGACAGAGAGCTGGGGGATGAACTAAACACAGGCTGTGAAGAGCTCTTTGTGCTTTTTCAAGGAAAGCGGGGAACACATTGGTGTGAGAAGAAGGCAGCAAGGTCTAGATCTGGCAGTGGAGAGCAGGAGAAGGGAAGAATTGCCAGATGGGTGACACTCCATCTACAGATATGCAGCCAGTCTCTGGCGATACACTCTCCAAGGATGGCTATGGGATCACCTCATTCATTATTAGATTCGCCTTGTGCATTGTGATATTGTGAATTTTAATAAGACATATGTATTTGTCTCTGTCCTGTTTCTGGCACAGAGCTCCTAAAATGTTTAGAATTTTCTAAGTATAGGGAGTGATTTCGGTGTCTTCTGTTATGTAAATGAGGTGAGTTTGGGACCACACCCAGATGAGGGATGGTTGTCCAAGTAACCAACCCCATGATTAGAAGGTTGGAACTTTCAGTCCCATAGCAGGAGGAGAGAGGTGCTAGAAACTGAATCAATAGCCAGTGGCCAATGGCTTAACCAATTATGATTACGTAAGGAAGCCTCCAATAAAAACCCAAAAGAAGGGTGTCCAGAGAGCTGCCATGTTAGCAAACATGTGGAGGTACTGAGCTCCAATTCCCCTCTCCCCATACCTTACTCTTTGTATTTCTTCTACCTGGCTATTCCTGAGTTATACTCTTATAATAAACTGGCAATCTAGTAAGTAAAATGTTTCTCTGATTTTTGTGAGTCACTCTAGCAAATTAATTGAGCCTGAAAAGGGGGTTGTTGGAACCTCTGATCTATAGTCAGTTGGTCAGAAGCGCAGGTAAAAACCTGGATGACCAATAGACATCTGAAGTAGGACAGAATAGGAGTGGGGGACATCCTTGTGGGACTGAGCCCATAACCTGTGGAACCTGACATTGTCTCCAAGTAGGTGGTGTCAGAATTGAGTTCAGTTGTAAGACACCCAACTGGTATTGTAGAATTGCTTGGTGTATAGAAAAAAAATCACATATTGAAACAGTGTCAGAATATTATGCACCTTTGTTGACAAAAATCCTTGAGATGTTGCCGATTGTTACAGTTCAGTCACCTTGCCATCAGCCAACATGGGCACAAACTCACCTCAAGCATTTGGGCAATCAGGGCTATGAAGTCTCAAACTTGTTG
Source organism: Bison bison bison (assembly GCF_000754665.1). Taxonomy (NCBI): domain Eukaryota; kingdom Metazoa; phylum Chordata; class Mammalia; order Artiodactyla; family Bovidae; genus Bison; species Bison bison. Next base: position 2,503,924 of record NW_011494644.1, on the reverse strand, counting down.
AGCCACTCAGTGCTGTCTAACTCTTTGCGACCACATGGACTGCAGCACACCGGGCTTCCCTTCTCCCAGAGCTTGCTCAAATTCATGTCCATTCAGCCATCTCATCCTCTGTCGTCCCCCTTCCCTCCCACCTTCAATCTCTCCCAGCATCAGGGTCTTTTCCAATGAGTCTGTTCTTCACATCAGGTGGTCAAAGTATTGGGAGTTTCAGCTTTAGCATCAGTCCTTCCAAAGAATATTCAGGGTTGATCTCCTTTAGGACTGACTGGTTTGATCTCCTTGCAGTCCAAGGGACTCTCAAGAGTCTCCTCCAACAACAGTTGGAGGAAAGCATCCATTTGAAAGCATCAGTTCTTGAAAGTATCAGTTCATCAGCACTCAGCCTTTTTTATGGTCCACATCTACATCCATACACGACTACTGGAAAAACCATAGCTTTGACTATACAGGCCTTTGTTGGCAAAGTAATGTCTCTGCTTTTTAATATACTGTCTAGGCTGGTCATAGCTTTTCTTCCAAGGAACAAGGGTCTTTTAATTTCATGGCTGCAGTCACCATCTGCAGTGATCTTGGAGCCCAAGAAAATTAAGTCTGTCACTGTTTCCATTGTTTCCCCATCTATTTGCCATGAAGTAATGGAACCATATGCCATTATATTAGTCTTTTGAATATTGAGTTTTAAACGAGCTTTTTCCCTCTCCTCTTTCACCTTCATCAAGAGGCTTTTTAGTTCCTCTTCACTTTCTGCCATAAAGGTGGTGTCATCTGCATATCTAGGTTTTGATATTTCTCCCGGCAATCCTGATTCCAGATTGTGCTTCATCCAGCCCAGCATTTCTCAAGAAGTACTCTGCATATAAGTTAAATAAGCACAGTGACAGTATACAGCCTTGACATATTCCTTTCCCAATTTGGAGCCAGTCTGTTGTTTCACATCCAGTTCTAACTGTTGCTTCTTGATCTGCATACAGATTTCTCAGGAGGCAGGTTAGGTGGTCTGGAATTCCCATCTCTTGAAGAATTTTCCACAGTTTGTTGTGATCCACATAGTCAAAGGCTTTAGTGTAGTCAATCAAGAAGAATTAGATGTTTTTCTGGAATTCTCTTGCTTTTTCTATGATCCAACAGATGTTGGCAATTTGATCTCTGGTTCCTCTGCCTTTTCTGAATCCAGCTTGTACATCTGGAAGTTCTTGGTTCATGTACTGCTGAAGCCTAGCTTTGAGGATTTTGAGCATGATCTTGCTAGCATATGAAATGAGTGCAATTGTGCTGCAATTTGCACATTCTTTGCCTTTGCCTTTCTTTGAAAGTGGAATGAAAACTGACCTTTTCCAGTCCTGTGGCCACTGCTGAATTTTCCAAATTTGTTGGCATATTGAATGCAGCACTTTAACAACATCATCTTTTAGAATTTGAAATAGCTCAGCTGGAATTCCATCACCTCCACTAGCTTTGTTCGTAGTGATGCTTCCTAAGGCCCACTTGGCTTCACACTCCAGGATACCTGGCTTTAGGTGAGTAATTACACCATTATGGTTTTCTGGGTCATTAAGATCTTTTCTGTATAGTTCTGTGTATCCTTGCCACCTCTTAATATCTTCTGCGTCTGTTAGGTCCATACCATTTTTGTCCTTTATCCTTCCCATCTTTGCATGAAATGTTCCCTCAGTATCTCTGATTTTCTTGAAGAGATCTCTCATTTTTCCCATTCTATTGTTTTTCTCTATTTCTTTGCATTGTTCACTTAGGAAGGCTTTCTTATTCCTCCTTGCTAGTCTCTGGAACTCTGCATTCAGATGGGAATATTTTTCCTTTGCCTTTCACTTCTCTTGTTTTCTCAGCTGCTTGTAAGTCCTCCTCAGACAACCATTTTGCCTTTTTGCATTTCTTTTTCTTAGAGATGATTTTGATCTCTGCCTCCTATACAATGTTATGACCCTCCATCCATGATTCTTCAGGTACTCTGTCTATCAGATCTAATCCCTTGAATCTATTTGTCACTTCTACTGTATAATCATAAGGGATTTGATTTATTTCATACCTGAATGGTCTAGTGGTTTTCCCTACTTTCTTCAATTAAGTCTGAATTTGGCAGTAAACAATTCATGATCTGAGCCATAGTCAGCTCCCAGTCTTATTTTTGCTGACAATATACAGTTTCTCCAACTTCAGTTGCAAATAACATAATTAATCTGATTTTGATATCAACCATCTGATGATGTCCAAGTGTAGAGTCATCTCTTGTGTTGTTGGAAGAGGGTGTTTGATGTCTCAAACTATCTTATTCTAAAAAGAAAAAACAACAACAAAAAACATGATCAAGTGGCTACAGTAGGAAGTTTGGGGCCAGGCAGAGGTGGTCTGGAATCCTTCTTACTAGGTGATCTTAAGCACAATGCTTGCCTCTTGGGCCCTCAGTATGATGGTTCGAGAGTCAGACTATCCATATTCAAATCTTGGGTTGCCACCTACTGGCTGTGTAACCTCAAATAAATCACTGATAAGCTCTCTGAAGCTGTTTCCTCATCTGTAAAATGGGGAAGATAAGTTTACCTACCTGTTAGAGAGGTTTAGATGAAATTATGTAAGTCCTATATTCAACGAGTAGTTGCTGAGAACCTTCTAAACGCCTGTCAGGGTCTGGTGGTGACAAGATAGGCAAGATCCCTGTTCTTGTGGAGCTCACACTGGAGTGAGAATGAAGAGATGATACAGAGATAATTGAAATAAGAAAATAATATTAAGCAGCTATCAAAATAGAGCTGCTTTGGACACAGAAAGGGAGGCCTGAACCAAAGTTGAGTATTGGTTGACCAGGGGCAACAGCAGGTACAAAGGCCCAGAGACAAAGCAGAGTTTGGCACAATCATGGAGGAAAGGACCAGAGTGTCTGGACTGAGCAAAGGGAAGGGCAGTGCAAGAGATAGCCAAGGGTTGGGCCCCAGGAAGCCTTGTTACTCTTATTTTGGGGTTTACTTGAGAAAGGAAGACATTGGTGGAGGTTTTAAAGCAAAACAATCCTTAGCAGAGTGCCATCCATTCTAAAATTCATTCCCAGGATTTGTTTGAATGAGGTATGGTTCGACATGCAGACATGGAAGCGACTATCATGAAGGAAGTTCATACTCACAGATACCTAGAAGGAGGGATCCTTCACAGGAGCCAGGCCAACACAGGGAAGCACCAGGTTCAGCCAGGAGGCAGAGGTGGGTTAGGGCAGAGTGTGGCCCAGGGCCTCCATTGGGGTGCTCGCAGGAAAGAAAGGGTGAGGCAGGGGATGCTTGTTGAGTAACTTTAAAGCTGGATGGTTTGAACAATTTTGATGGGCTCTGGACTCTAGTGACAGTCCCTAGCTGTCTAGTTCCTGGCCCTGGGGTGATTTAGGGCAGGGGAAACACTGGTTCTGTGTGTGAGAGTTTGATAAAGGAAATGGTTGGAGAGTATGGGTTCTTTACTAGTTGGTTTGTACATCAAAAGCACACTCAACAAGAGAAGTTGGCCATTTCTAGGAATTAGCTAGCCCTGAGAAGGGCCATCTCTCTAGCATCAAGGCCCGAGATGTCAAAACATCAAGAATACAGAAAATAAGGAAGTTATATCCAATACATTATCATATAACAAGTTTTTCATAATTGTTATCCATTAGTATTATCTAATCAGAAAAGGCAATGGCACCCCACTCCAGCACTCTTGCCTGGAAAATCCCATGGACGGAGGAGCCTGTTAGGCTGCAATCCATGGGGTCGCTAAGGGTCGGACATGACTGAGCGACTTCACTTTCACTTTTCCCTTTCATGCATTGGAGAAGGAAATGGCAACCCACCCCAGTGTTCTTGCCTGGAGAATCCCAGGGACGGGGGCTCCTGGTGGGCTGCCGTCTATGGGGTCGCACAGAGTTGGACACGACTGAAGCGACTTAGCAGCAGTAGCAGCAGCAGCAGTATTATCTAATAGAGATGAGGGCAATGCCTCCTATTTTGAAAATTGTGAACAATTATTATACAATGTATGCAAAGAACTTAAAACATGGAAAGCACTCAAAATTTTTATTTCTTTCTCTTTCCTGCTACAACACATTTTGACCTCTAATGATGTATTCAGACCAGAAAATACCCTATAGCAAATGGGTTCTGACCTGCATTTTAAACTGATAACAAAGTTTTACCTTCCACATATCAAATCAGCCCTGACATATGATTTTTTTAGTATATTCATTGTTAGATATTGCCACCATATTTGAACCTCTGACAGTTACTTAAAAAGACGATGGGATGATTTGAGAGAATAACATTGAGACATGTATATTACCATATGTGAAATAGATGACCAGTCCGAGTTCGATGCATTAAACAGGGCATTCAAAGCCAGTGCATTGGGACAACCTAGAGGGATGGGATGGGGAGAGAGGTGGGAGGGGGATTTCGGGATGGGGGACACATGTGCACCCATGACTTATTCGTGTCAGTGTATGGCAAAAACCACCACAATATTGTAAAGTAATTAGCCTCCAATTAAAATAAATTAATTATTTTTTTTAAAGTAGTGAGAACAACAGGGCAAGGGAAAGAGAATAAACATTTGTTGAGTGTATGTTATAGGTCAAGTCATGTGTAAGATGTCCATCATCACAGTGTTTCCCCAAATACAGTCACAAAAGATGCTATGGTCTGACCATTGTACCCATATTTCAAATCTTGTGCTGAAATCCTAACCTAAAAAGATGAAGGAGTTAGAAGGTAGGAGCTTTGACATTGACTAGGTCAAGGGTCAGAGAAGGCAATGGCACCCCACTCCAGCACTCTTGCCTGGAAAATCCCATGGACCGAGGAGCCTGGTGGGCTGCAGTCCATGGGGTCTCGGAGAGTCGGACACGACTGAGCGACTTCACTTTCACTTTTCACTTTCATGCATTGGAGAAGAAAATGGCAACCCACTCCAGTGTTCTTGCCTGGAGAATCCCAGGGGATGGGGGAGCCTGGTGGGCTGCCGTCTATGGGGTCGCACAGAGTTGGACACGACTGAAGCGACTTAGCAGCAGCAGCAGCAGCAGGTCAAGGGTGGAAACCTCATGAATAAAATTGGTGCCCTTATAAATTAGTGCCCCACAGAGCTTCCTAGTCCCTTTCCATCGGATAAAGACACAATGAGAGGGCTCTGTTATGAGCCAGGAAGTGAGGTCTCACCAGCCACCACACCACATCTGCTGGCACCATGATCTTAGGCTTCTCAGCCTCCAGAACTCTGAGAAATTTCTGTGGTTTATAAGCCACCCACTCTGTGGTATTCTATTATAGCAGCCTGACAAACCAAGGCACCATGGAAAAGATAATTTTAGAGATCCCTAGACCCAACATTAAATGGCACTGAATCACCTGAAGGGAGAATTAATCCCTTTCCCACCTTTCCAACCGCAGCAAGAAAAAGTCCCAAGCGGGCCCTGCAGCTGCTGCATCGCTTCAGTCATGTCCGACTCTGTGCAACCCCATAGACGGCAGCCCACCAGGCTCCCCCATCCCTGGGATTCTCCAGGCAAGAACACTGGAGTGGGTTGCCATTTCCTTCTCCAATGCATGAAAGTGAAAAGTGAAAGTGAAGTCGCTCAGTCGTGTCCGACTCTAGCGACCCCATGGTCTGCAGCCTACCAGGCTCCTCTGTCCATTGGATTTTCTAGACAAAAGTACTGGAGTGGGGTGCCATTGCCTTCTCCGAAGCGGGCCCTAGCATTCCTTAATGCCTCTCTAACACTAATCTCCCCCTTCAACAAAGAAGACTCGGAGCCTTGGCAGGCTACAATAATAGCTAGAATTCTAATGATATTGGTGTTTCCCCTTTGATTTCTTTTTTTTAATATAAATTTATTTATTTTAATTGGAGGCTAATTACTTTACAATATTGTATTGGTTTTGCCCCCCCCCTTGATTTCTTAAATGATTTCCTTCTTTACAAAGCAAGAGAGACTAGTGTGACTACATGTGATAAAAATTAATTTAAAAATTAATTTTAAATATCTAATTTTTAAATAGAAGTATTTCTAAGTGAATCGGCTTAAAAAGAAACACTATGTTAATAATAGTACAAGCAGCAAAAATTACGCACATCGTATACACACACAGGAAATACTAGATTCTTTCCTTTATCTCAGTGGCATCCTCATGAGGCAGACGCCGTATTGATCTCTGGTTTACCTATGGGAAACCGGGACACAAAAAGGGGAAATGACTCAGCCAAGGTCACACAAGCCTCTGCAACCCAGTTCCATCTGGCTCCAGAGTTTGAGATCTCACCACACTGATAAATCAGGGTGTTTGTTTCCAGAATCAGAAGTTATCAATTTGGGAAAGCCTCCTATGTCTCTCTTAAGGAAGCTAAGGGACCTGCTGTCTTTAGAAATTAGCAGCCAGGAGTCTGGGTAACCCTCACCTGGGAAGCCTGGGCAAAGCACGTGATTCTCTCTTCAAGTCTCCAGCAGCTTCTCCTCCCATATCACAGCTAAAGAGAAAGGCAGAGCAACACTAGAACCAGATGTTACATTATGAATTGATCTCTTAGATCAGTAATGCAGAGTCCCTGGGAAGACAACCTTGTTCCGGAGAAAGCAGCCTTCAGTGCTCAGGTATTCAGGACACTGTGAAATTTCCCTGAACAGGACAGATCATTCTTCTGCCCCACCTAGCCTGGTTCAGCCATTAGATGGCCTGCCTGCTGTCCTTTCTAGCTGTTCTTCTTCTGTGCCCATTGCTGCCTAGTGGAACTGGCCTTATCCAGACATTGATGAGTCATGCTTCTGTACATTTCAATGTTTTATCCCTGCAGGGAAGATTCTGGTAAGTATCTTCACTCTCACTGTTCTTAATACCCCATGTCTCCCTCTTAGGACTATTTCTAAGACTCTTAAAGAAAATTGAACTTTTTGGCAATGATTGGGAATGGGAAAAAGCTCAAAGATTGGGGTGGGGCAGGGGGTGGTGGTCTCATGATTAGCTGGCTGGAAAGAATATTCAAACCGTCTCTCTTCTTCTAGTTTCACAACTTAAGTACCTCGAATGTTCTAGGTGTTACACAGTACATGAGAATTCTTGGTCTCTGAAACTCCACAAATCAAAGGAAAATGACATTTGGTAACTTTTTACTGATACAACACACAGACATGATGGTAACTCTACTATTATTGTCTCTTTTGGAGCCAATTCTCAGTTGTGCTGAGAATGGCTTCAGCTTTGAGTTGTACAAGCTGTGTTTATGTTCCAGCTCTGATGCTAATGCAGTGTGTGGTCATGGACATATCACTTAACTTCTCTGGATCTCAATTCTCTCATCTGTAAAGTGGGGCACTTGGACAGAATTCTCTCTGTGGGTCCCACAGCTCTCAAACACTAGGTCATTGTAGGCACACTGCTTCCTCTCTCTGAGCCACAGATTTCCCATATGCAAAATGAGCTAATTAAGCCCTGGTCACTTCACAGAATAATGATGATTAAAATAGAATGGTTTATGTGGCTATACAGGCATACCTTGAAGATATTGTGGATTTGGTTCCAAACTATAGCAATAAAGTAAATATCACAATAAAGTGAGTCACTCAAATGTTTTTATATCCCAGTGCACACGAAAGTTATGTTTACACTATACTGCAATCTATCAGGTGTGCAATAGCGTTATGTCTAAAAAAACACATTAAATAAAAGATACTTTAGCTAAAAGATGCCAACCATCGCCTGAGCCTTCAACTAGTCATAATCTTTTTGCTTGGTGGAGGATTTGAAATATTTTGAGAATTACCACAATGCGACACAGAGACATCAAGTGACAAAATTCAGTTGGAAAGATAGTGCCCTGATGGATGTGCTTAATGCAGAGTTGCCACAAACTTTCAATTTGTTAAAAATGCAGTATCTGCAAAGCCCAATAAAACAAGATATGCCTGTACTTTGTTAAAAGTCCTATCAATTGTGAAGTGTTACTGTAATGAGAATAAAGATCTTTGGCTGATCAATGTGTGTCTTTTAAAGGAAAGGCAGAGTATTAGGGGTGTTTTTGAGAAGTACTCCTCTCGTCATTACAGAGCTTTATCTAGACCATCTTTGTCTCTAGAAGATTATTTTTAAATTGTAGGAAGAACATTTGGGCTTCCCAGGCAGCACTAGAGGTAAAGAATCCATCTACCAATGCAGGAAACATAAGAGACACAGGTTTGATCCCTGGGTTGGGAAGATCCCTTGGAGGAGGGCATGGCAACACACTCCACTATTTTTGCCTGGAGAATCCCATGGACAGAGGAGCCTGGCAAGCGACAGTCCATAGGGTCTCAAAGAGTCAGAAACAGAAGTGACTTCGCACATAAGAACATTTAACATAAGATCTGCCCTTTAACAAATTTTAAGTGTATAATACAATATTGTTAATTATAGGCACGATGTTAAAGATAAGATCTCTAGGATTTATTTGTCTGGCATAACTAAAAGTTTATGCCCTTTGAGTAGCAACTCTCCCTTCCCACCTACTCCCCAGCCCCTGGCAATCACCATTCTACTTCTGCTTTAATGAGTTTGCTTTGTTTATGTAAGGAGAATCATGCAGTGTTTGTCTCTCCATGACTGGCTTGTTTCATTCAGCCTAATGTCCTCCAGATTCATCCATATTATCACAATGACAGGAATTTCTTCTTTTTTAAAAGCTGAATAACATTCCATTATTATATATGTATGTACATATGTGTATATATATATATATAACACATTTTCTTTGTCCATTTATCCATCAGTGAACATTAGGTTGTGGCCACATCTTGGAGATTGTGAATAATGCTGCCACAAACATGGGCATGAGGAGATACTAGAGGGTTCACGGGGAAGCAAGAAGTCACAAATCTGGAATGGGCAGAAAGCATGAATCACAGAAATGTCCCCAGAGCAGATGAGTCCTGTTGGGCTGTCCCCACAGAGATGAGTAAAATCCATCTCTTCTGCCCATGTTCCACTCATTCAAGATTCTAAGCCCCAGCAGACAGAATCTAACTGACCAACTTTAGGGTACCTGACCGGCCCCCACTGTCCCGATTCAAAGGATCTGGCCTCTTCTGCTTCTGTAAAGGGGTGACAACTTCCTGAATTCACGCTCCTTCTGAAAACACATCCAGCGGGGAGGATCACTCTTCGAAAGGAAATCAGGATCTGTTAGGAAAGGGAATAAGATTCTGTGCAGCCTCCAAGTGTGAAATAGCCACTTCCCAGAGGTCACTTAAATGCTTAAGTATTGGCAATCACAACATGTCACCCTCAGATATGATTTCTTTTTTTACCTTTTGCTGTTGCATGTTTCCCCACCTTATAAGAAAGAGGTCATTTGATGAGACAGACTGGTTGTCTCTTACCTCCATCTCCTCTCTCTTTTCTCCTCTCCTCACTCCTCCCCTTGCTTCCTGTCCTTCCCCTCCTCTTTTCTCTCTCTCCCTCACCTCACTTCTGTCAGGTATGGTGACAGGAGCAAAATGAGCCTTAAAGGCTATTTAGTAGTCTTGTAGGTCTCTCTGAACAAGAGAAAAGACTGTTCTCCAGTTTCAACATCCCGACCCATTACAACCTCCCTCATTCTACCACACACATGCACATGCCTTCCCTCAATCTAACAAGCACAATCTAATGTACACCTATGTGTGCACACATACACACATGAACACACACATATGTGAAGAAATACACAAATACACATGTGCGGGTACATCACAGAGGCCTGCACACATGTGCACACACATACAAATGCTTGTACTTATAAATACATGTTCATGCACACAGGTCAAATACACACACACACACACACCTAACTTTCAAATCCTTTCCTCTCAGACAAAAGCCCATTTCCTTTCCCTCATCCACAGCCACTCGTCTCCTGTTGATGAAATTTACCTTTTCCCCCCACAGAGCCATAGGGGGGAGAGAGGCACACAGTTATGGAAATATTCTCTTCCTGTACTGACCACTTGACAGGTCAATAACAAGAAACAAAAGACTTTACCCAAATTCCATGAGAATTGATATGCTCCTCAAAGAACCTAGTGCATGGCTATTACAAGCAGTGCTGTAATGAGTCCTCAGCAGCCCACCAAGATGTCCTCAACCATAAGCCGTGCCTGTGGAGTAAAACCAACACTGCCTAGGAACTCAAGGAAAGCAAACAAGAGGCTGCAGACAAAGACAAACTGGTAAGGGATCTATCGGAGCTGGCCAAGGGCAGCAGAGAACCAGGATAATCAGGGGGATATGTCAGGTACCATTCTGACAGCCTAATAGCAGGGAAGGAATGGTCTTCTGTAACACGTCTGAAGGCTGGATGTCTAAGGAGCTGCAACACCACAAGGAGGTGTTGATTTCAACAATAGCTTGTAATAACCTGCTTGGCCAAGAGACTTTACACAAGGCATTTTTTCCTATGTATTACTATAAGAATTTTCAAGGATACATAAAAATTGAAAGAGGTTTCACAGTGAAAACTCATATACCCATGACCTAGACTCCACTGTTAATATCACCTTGCTTAAACACATATCTATCCACCCTTCTCTCTAGTCATCAATGCATTTCAATTTCTGATGCATGTTACAGTGGCACACTACGTTCTCACTCCAGAACTTCAGCAGGCATGTCATTAACTAGAGTTCAGTGTTTGTTTATGGTTCACACACAAGATACTTTTGATATTAAAAAGGAGGGTTAAGCAAAGTTGGAAAAGACACATATAGCCCCATGTTCATTGCATCAGTATTTACAATGACTGGGACATGGAAGCAACCTAGAGGTCCATTGACAGATGAATGGATAAAGAAGTTGTGATACATTATAATACAAAGGAATGTTACTCAGCCGTAAAAAGAAACTCATTTGACTCAGTTCTAATGAGGTGGATGAGCCTAGAGCCTATTCTACAGAGTGAGGTGAGTTAGAAAGAGAGAGACAAATATTTTGTATTAACTCATTTACGTACATGGACTCTAGAAAGAGAATACTGACGAACCTGTCCACAGAGCAGCAATGGAGACTCAGATGTAGGGAACAGACTTGTGGGCATGAGGGGAAGGACAGGAGGGCTGAATTGAGAGAGTCACATTAAAACATATACATAACCATATTTAAAATTTGATAGCCGGTGGAAATTTGCCATATGACACAGGGACCTCAAATCCAGTGCTCTGAGATGACAGGGTGGCAGGTGGGAGGGAGGTTCAAGATGCAGGGGACATGCATGTACCTATGGCTGATTCATGTTGCTATATGGCAGAAACCAACATAATATTGTAAAGCAATTATCCTCCAATTTAAAATAAAAATTTTTAAAGGGGGCCTAGGAAAAGGAAAGGATGAATAGGTGAAGCACAGAGAAGTTTTAGGGCAAGGAAAATATCCTTTATGATGCTATAATGATGGATAATGTCCTTAAATATTTGTATAGACCCATAGAATGTGCACCACCAAGAGTGAAGGCTAGTGTAAAACATGAACTTTGGATGATAATGTGTGTGCATGTTCATCAGTTGTAACAAATGCACCACTCTGGTGAGGAATGGGGGAGGATCCACTCGTGTAAGGGCAGAAGAGATATGGGAAATCACCCTACTTTATGCACAATTTTGCTGTGAACCAAAAACTGCTCTAAAAAAACTTAAGTCTGGTTTTTAAATTACATAAATAATTTTTAAATGAAACAAAACATATGACTTAGCTCTAAGAGAGGACTAACAGACTGGCATCCCATGGGCTGAATTCAGCTTCCAGATGTGCTGGCTTTACCTGCCCAGCATCTATTCCCATTCCTTCTGCTACAGAATCTCAACTTTCCTTTGGATAAGTGGTCTATCTTACTTCACAGTCCAAGTGGTTAGGGAGGAATTTACTGCTTCTCTTGGCTCCATCGCTGGACCCATGAGCCCCAGATGACCAATGGGTACATTTTTGGCTGACTTCAGAAGTCCAATGCAAACTGGTGAGTTTGGTTGACATGGATACACAAGAAGGGCTGGTCCAACAAGAGTCAAGCTTCTCTTTTAGCTCAAGTTACTAACCTGTTAGGATACATCCAAGGATGTCCATCTTATTATGATGCTGTAAGAGCCTATAAGAGAATGCAGCTAATCCAAAGCAAAGCAGAGTCCATTGGTGGAAAGGGATGGGTACTTTTTGCTCCTGGATCCAGCCAGGCCTAAAGTTCAGCAAACATCCATACTTTCCAGTTATGACTCAATACATTCCTTTAAAAAAAATGAAGCTGGTTTGATGGGGCTCTGTAACAACTTGGAGGGATAGGGAGGGGTGGAAGGTGGGAGGGAGGCTCAAGAGTAAGGGGACATATGTGTACCTATGATTGATTCATGTTGACATATGGCCGAAACCAACGTAATATTGTAAAGCAATTATCATTCAATTAAAAACAAATAAAATTTTAAAAATTAAGCTAGTTCCAGCTTTTTTATGTTGATTTCAATAAAAAGATTTCTGACGAATACACAGTAGTGAGCTGATCTGCGATATGCATCCAGGTCTGGGTTCAAGACTACACCAAACCTGCCTCTTGAGAAACCTATATGCAGGTCAGGAAGCAACAGTTAGAACTGGACATGGAACAACAGACTGGTTCCAAATAGGAAAACGAGTATGTCAAGGCTGTATATTGTCACCCTGCTTATTTAACTTATATGCAGAGTACATCATGAGAAACGCTGGGCTGGAAGAAACACAAGCTGGAATCAAGATTGTCTGGAGAAATATCAATAACCTCATATATGCC
>NW_011494644.1:2485961-2490907 GCF_000754665.1 Bison bison bison | reverse complement strand
TTACCTTACCAACAAAGGTCTGTCTAGTCAAGGCTATGGTTTTTCCAGTGGTCATGTATGGATGTGAGAGTTGGACTGTGAAGAAAGCTGAGCACTGAAGAATTGATGCTTTTGAACTGTGGTGTTGGAGAAGACTCTTGAGAGTCCCTTGGACTGCAAGGAGATCCAACCAGTCCATCCTAAAGGAGATTAGTCCTGGGTGTTCATTGGAAGGACTGCTGCTGAAGCTGAAACGCCAATACTTTGGCCACCTCATGCGAAGAGTTGACTCATTGGAAAAGACCCTGATGCTGGGAAAGATTGAGGGTGGGAGAAGGGGACGACAGAGGATGAGATGGTTGGATGGCATCACAGACTCAATGGACATGAGTTTGAGTGAACTCCGGGAGTTGGTGATGGACAGGGAGGCCTGGCGTGCTGCAATTCATCGGGTCACAAAGAGTTGGACACGACTGAGTGACTGAACTGAACTGAACTGGGTTCAAGGAGCCACTACACACCCTGCATCGAGGTCTTAACAGAAGATTAAGACTTCCTTCCTCTTCCTCTATAAGGAAGAAAACCGACCCTGCCCACGAGGTAATCCAAGTCCAGAACTGCAGGTGACAGGTAATGCCTGAGTGGCAGCATAACACGGTAGGTGTTGCAGAGGAGGAGTGTGGTCAGGGAGCTGCAGGGGGTGTGCTGGGCAGGAAAGGCTTTGGGGATGAAGAGTCTCAAAAAGTGAGGAGGGACCAGTGGTCAAGTTACACTCTTATGGGAGGTGGGGGAGAGCAGGTGGGGCCTCCAGCACTCCAAGCCCTTTTACTCCAACCCGCCCAGCTTGAACCATCTCAGTCATAATCACTGTGGGTCTCTCTCTCTATCCGTCTGTCTTTCCATACATCCATCCCTCATCTCTCCATGTCTCTCTCCGCATCTTTGTCTCTCCCTCACTGTCTCTTCCTTATTTTCCTCTCAACCTCTCCCTCCCTCTCCCTCTTTGTCTGGTGTGGCCCCGTCTCCCTCCCCTTCCTCCTCCTCCCTCTGCTTCACCCACTCTCTCCTAACTTCTGGGAGGCAGTCGGCTCTATCACCAACACCACTGGAGTTCAACGGAGCATCATTTTTCACGTGTCCAACTCAATAGCCTCAAACTTGTCTTCCCACCCTCATTCTTGCCTCCCTTCCATCAATCCTCCACCTCCTGACAAAGCAAATGTTTTAAAATGCAAATCTAACTCTGGCACTCCCCTGCTTACAACCAGGGATAAAGACCGAACTTCTCAGCACAGGCTACAAGGCCCTTCCCACTCTCCAAGCACAGCCAGGTCCGTGCACCCTGGCTCACTGCACCCCAGACTCCCACCTCTTCTCAAAGGGTCCGTCTCACTCCCGCCCCAGGACCTTTGCTCTTGTTCTTCTTTCTCCCTTGAAATGCTCTCCTCACTCCCAACCTGCCATCTCTTTCCTGAGTAACTATTATTCATCCTTCCCATCTTCTTTCAGGTCCAAATATCACTTCCTCAGAGAAGCCTTCCCTGATTGCCAAGCCACATCAGATATCACTGTTATATGCTCTCTCATTCCTTTGACTTTTTCTTTAAAGAATTTATCCAAGTTTATTATTATATGTGTGAGTGTGTATGTGTCTGTCTGCTTCTTTAAGGTATCAGATAGATTAATTCATGCCTATCTTGTGCACTTAAGATCCAGGAAAGCAGAGACCAACTTTTTTAAATAACTATATACCCTGAACTCAGTACAGTGGCTGGCACATACCTTTAGTTTTTTTTTTTTACAGTCCTCACCTCTTCCTATGATTTTCCCAACACTGAAAAAGTGTTAGTTACAATATGTATTATATTTTTGCAACTGTTTTTCTCAGAGTAAAGAATCATTACTTCATATCCCTGTCCCTGTAAAGGGAGGAGAAATGAAAGCTAGACCAAGAGGGCCAGGTGTCACCAGGAAAATGGCACATTTCCTTATGGAAGTGAAGAATAAACCATAGTTCTGCTCCACTCATGTTTATTACCTCCCCAGGCTTATAGGCATTTGAGTTTGCAACTCTTTCCCCTAACATTCTCCATATATTTCTGTTCTATTATTTAAGATTTGTTGCTGGACATCTCCCTGGCACTGTGCGCTGCAACACAGCAGGGGACAAGACAGAGGAAATCACTGCCCTGGTGTCACGTGGAGTCCAAGTTACATTATGTGACAGTTTTCTGTTGGATACTTGTCCTTCCACTAAACTAAGCTCCTCCCAACTGTTATAGCACAGGCTCTGAAGCCAGACTACCTTCAACCTAATCCCACCCAGGTGGCCTTGGCAAATTACTAAACTTCTCCGTGCTTTGGTTTTCTCACCTGTGAAATGGCGCTAATCATTGCACCTTCCTTCCAGTGTTACCATGAGGATAAAATGGGTTAAGACATAGCTGTTTCATAAACCCCCAATCAACGTTAATTTTCATTACTCACCTCTGTATCCTAAGCAGTACCAGCTTCACAGGCATGCTGTCACATAGGCCCCTTTCTTAGAAGAGCTCCTTATTTGGTTTAATGCTCTGCTGTCTTTAATTAAAATTAAAGAATTTTAATAACCCTAAAATTCTTAATTTTTTAACAAAGGCCCTACGTATTCATTTTTGCATCAGGCTGTGCAATTATGTGGCCAGTCCTGGTCGATATACATCAAATGTCCAGCAAAAGTCTGTTGAAAAATGAATAAGTATATAATTTTCACTAACCACAGTTGTCAGCTCGCATACACCATTGTCTTAGAGAACCAGTCAAGTGGGTCAGCACTTGAACAAAGTGGGTCAGACCTTGTTGTTGACTCATCACGTCCCTCTCCCAGAACCAAGAATACCCAAGGCCTGACCTAGGACTGAAAGGCTTTCTCATCCAACCCACCCATTTCCCAGGAAACTTGGACTTTGACAAGCTGCCAAGGCTCTTGATAGAGCCACAGAGAACCCAGTCCAATTCTCTGTTCTCCAAAATTGTACTCTGCACTGTCTCTGCTGTTCCACACCCTCTCTCCCTCCTCAGCATCCTTCAAATGAGGCATACCTAGTTTCCTTCATCCCCATTTTATAGATGGAGAGATGCAGGCTCAGAAACAAGGCCCATTAAAATTCCCCATGTAGCACAGTTCCTCTGCTCAGTCAAGTTTCTGGTTTTATAAAGAGTCTCTAACCAGAGTCCTCGTTCTTCTAGTCAAGGCTACGGTTTTTCCAGTGATCATGTATGGATGTGAGAGTTGGACTATAAAGAAAGCTGAGCGCCAAAGAACTGATGTTTTTGAACTGTGGTGTTGGAGAAAACTCTTGAGAGTCCCTTGGACTTTAAGGAGATCCAACCAGTCCATCCTAAAGGAGATCAGTCCTGGGTGTTCATTAGAAGGACTGATGTTGAAGCTGAAGCTCCAATACTTTGGCCATCTGATGTGAAGAGCTGACTCATTTGAAAAGACCCTGATGCTGGGAAAGATTGAGGGCAGGAGGAGAAGGGGACAACAGAGGATGAGATGGTTGGCTGGCATCACCAACTCAATGGACATGAGTTTGGGTGGACTCTGGGAGTTGATGATGGACAGGGAGGTCTGGCGTGCTGCGGTTCATGGGGTCAGACAAAGCTCATGCTGCAGCAGAGTCGGACACAACTGAGCGACTGAACTGAACTGGAGTCCCAGAATCCAACCACATAAATTATTTTTAAAGTATCAGTCATACATGATAATTACATGCTAAACCTGAGCTTGTGCCCTCCCCAACCCTACTGGGGCCCAATTTTCTGACCCTCTATTCCACAAAGACAAACTCATTTCCCTATACCCTGCATGCCCCAGGTCAGTGCTGCCAGGGCCCTCCATTCTTTCAATGTTTGTTGAGAAGCTGCAAAATGCAAGCACTGTGTAGAAGCACAGATAAGAAACAAGCTACAAAACAAATTGTATATAGTATGTCCATGGTGCCAAGCTTAGAGAGAAAATCGAGCAGGAGAGGGCCAGAGGAGTAAGCATTTTGGCCAGGAGTAGGGTGAAGATCTCAATTTTAAATAGGAATGTTAGGGAACGCTTCAGTGAGAAGGACACATATAAGCAAAAACCTGAAGAAGGTGAAGAAGCAGGTTAACACAGTTTTCTGGAGAAAGAGCACTACAAGCTGAGGAAAGAGCCAGTGCAAAAGCCCTGAAGCATTATCCATGGGTCACAAGGTAAGGAAATCTCTAAATAGCCTGGAAGCTTTGTCAAATCACACACACCTGCCCTTCCCGAACCCCAGTTTCTCATCTCAGTCTGGTCGCCTGCAGACAAATCTAATCTATAGGTTCTTGAACAATTATTTGCCAAACCTCTATGATGGCATGCTTTATTTATTAACAACCTGGAAGGTTTTTTTTTGTTTTGTTTTGTTTTGTTTTTATTTGGGGTAATCACATTTAAATGGGAGAGTTCACAGAAAAGTTTTAATATCCAACTTGGCTTGAGTTATCATGTGGCCTCACCGGGCCCACATGACTCTGTAATAATCTAACAATGACATGTAATGATCTAACAAATCTAATGATGGGAACTGGACACAGGTCCCTTGCTTGTTGGGCAGGGGAGAGGCAAGATAGAGGGGCCAGGAGCCTCTTTATCTTGGGCCACCTGGAGTGCACCCAATTCCCTTCCCTCTTGCAATAAATGTTGAAGGAGAGTGGGACACAGAGGGGAGACTTAGTCTTCTCTCAGCTCATCATATGCTCCTGCCATGGCAGCTGTTCATCCCCACCTCTCCTTGGGATTTATTTTTAATTTTAATTGGAGGCTAATTACTTTACAATATTGTAGTGGTTTTTGCCATACATTGACATGAATCAGCCATGGGAGTACATGTGTTCCCCATCCTGAACCCCCCACCTACCTCCCTCCCCCATCTCCTTGGGATTTCTATAGAATCTCTAACTCTCTC
>NW_011494644.1:2483123-2485861 GCF_000754665.1 Bison bison bison | reverse complement strand
ACACACACTGTCTTGAGCCCTGGACAGGCATATCGCCTTTACCAACTCTGTTGTGGCCCACAAAAGAGCCACATGGAGAACTCTCCCTCTGCCTACTGTGACATGGGAGTGCCTGTTCACTCCAACTCTCCAAGATTGCTGATATCCCCACCAGCTTCATTTCTTTTATCTTTCACTCAACCTTCAAACATTAGTCCACCCCGCAGATAGTTTCCACGTGCATCTGTCTGGGTGCTCCGTGAGTGTGGTCATTGTGCATGTTGATGAGGGTGCCCCTCCATTTTCATGTGTCTAGATGTGGGATGAAAGGGTTTCCACGTGCAGGCCTGAGTGTATGAGTGCGCCCCCATGATGAGGTACTACGTTTGTGAGCGTGGATGAGTCTGCCTGTGTGGCTGCCATCCTATCTCTGGCAGGAGGGCTCCTGTGTGGAGGGCTTCTGCTACCCTGCCCGCATCCCATTCAAAGGCACTCAGCTCAGGTACAGCCCACCTCCGGCCTCCCCCAGAGTCAGCACACACACTCAGCTGCACACACTCTTTCTTTTAAACTCGGGCCCTCTGGACCAGGAAAACAGAGAACCCTAGAGCATCCTCATGTATGGATGTGAGAGTTGAACTATAAAGAAAGTTGAGCACCAAACAATTGATGCTTTTGAACTGTGGTGTTGGAGAAGACTCTTGAGAATCCTTCGGACTGCAAGGAGATCAAACCAGTCCATCCTAAAGGAAATCAGCCCTGAATATTCATTGGAAGGACTGATGCTGGAGCTGAAGCTCCAATACTTTGGCCACCTGATGGGAAGAACTTACTCACTGGAAACGACCCTGATGCTGGGAAAGATTGACGGCAGGAGAAGTGGATGACAGAGGATGAGATGGTTGGATAGCATCACCGACTCAATGGACATGAGTTTGAGCAAACTCCGGGAGTTGGTGATGGACAGGGAAGCCTGGCGTGCTGCAGTCCATGGGGTCACAAAGAGTCGGACACGACTCAGCGACTGAACTGAACTGAACTGAGAGCATCCTTGCTTCTACTACAGCCTCCTCTTCTCACCCCCTGCCCTGAGTGGAGAGTCTTCTGTAGGAGATGGACTTGAAGCACTGGCGGGAGGGAGGAGGGGGAGCGGGAGGTAAAGGGGGAGAAGAGAGCTGGATGAGGGGAAGGTCGAGAAAGGCAAACTGAGGACACGCCGCCTCGATACAGAACCTTTGCTGGAGAAGCAGGTCCCACCCACACCACGCCCCTCCCACTCAGGGCGGGGGACGGAGGGTTGGAGATGAAGGTAGCCTGTTTCCACCCAGTGTTCCTTTGGGGTTCTCAGGTCTAAGTTCATATCTCCTCCAGAATCTGGAGCAGAAAGGGGCAGCTGGGACCCCTTCCTCCAGGGCATCTCACCCGACCCCGCCACCCCTTCCTTCCACCGGGTCCAGGCAGTTGCTGATTGGCTGCGGGGACCGGCGTCCCAGCCCCCCGGCTCCGAGGCGGGAGCCGAGCGAGCCCGAGGTGGGAGGCGCACAAATGGGCTCCGGGAGCCCCTCCCGAGTCCCAGCGCCCAGCGCCCTGCGGGAGGGCTGAGCCGGGATTCCAGGCGGGCAGGTGCGGAGGGAGCGGAGGGGACCGCGGCCAAGGGTAGAAGCAAGTCCTGCGGGAAGAGAGGCGCTGCTGCTCCGGCTGCTGCCTAGGCGGTCGCCACCACCGAGCCGGCGTCCGGAGCGGGGCTGGCAGGCCGGGCGCCGAGCCGCGGGGAGCGAGGGGCGCGCTCATGGAGCACACGCACGCCCACCTCGTAGCCAACAGCTCGCAGTCCTGGTCCCCCGGCTCGGCCTGCGGCTTGGGCTTCGTGCCCGTGGTCTTCTACAGCCTCTTGCTGTGCCTCGGTTTACCAGGTGAGGGGCGTGGGGGAGAGGGAGGGAAGCCGGGAGCCCAGAGAGTGCGGGGCGAATCCTGCCCAGGGCCCCCGGGCCGGGCCACCTTCTCGGTGAGATCCCTGGCGCCCCCTCTGCAAAAAGTTTACGCCTTTCCGGGCAACTGCGGACATTTCCAGACTCTGGGGGGTGAGAGGAAGTTGCGGTGGCCTGGCGGGGATGGTGCGTGTGTGTGTGTGTGTGTGTGTGTGTGCTTCTCAAGAGTATGCGCGGTGGGCGATGGGCCAGGATGTGTGGGGGGTCGGTGCGAGCGAGGGGACTTTGAGCTCCTCGGTGTGTATTTGTGTGCGCGACTGAAGGGCTCGGTCAGGCGTCCGTGAGGGGCTCCAGGGAGGGCCGTGTGTGTGTGTGTGTGTGTGTGTGTGTGTGTGTGACTCGACTGCAAGTCCGGACAGATGGTGTCATGGGGGCCTCCTCTCTCCCGTCGCCCCCCACGTCCACCCAGACTAGGGGCACCTCTGCCCCGCGCCGCCTAACCCCAGAGGACGCTGGAAACCCTGATCCTGGGCACTGTCTTGTTCCGGGGGGTGCTGGGATGGAGCAAGGGATGAGCCCCCCGCTGCCACCCTGAGGAAGGCGAGGCCGGCTAGGAAGAGTCAGGGTGGCTCCAGGACCATGCCCTGGACAGGGCAAGGGTGCGGAGGGACATGCGGGCTACCGAGGCCGCCACCGCAGGGGGTCACAGTCTCCTTGAGGACCTGCCTCACCCCTTGGCTTTGCCTCCCAGTTCACCGACCCTGGGCAGCTCACTGCTGCTGCAGATGTCTGTCTGGTTCCACATCTTAGCCTGCTGTCCGAAGTGTAGCT
>NW_011494644.1:2482418-2483023 GCF_000754665.1 Bison bison bison | reverse complement strand
GGGCGGGGAGGGCGGCAGGGGGCGTTGCCGACGCGGGGAAGTGGGGAGTTGGTGCTTGCCAGGGCACCTGAGGCAAGGAAGGGTTTGGGGGGCTCCAGCTGGAGATGGACATTTCTCCCAGATAGTCCCTGCGACAGTCCCTGAATCTCTGTGGCAGAAATATTCCTGAAGATCACTTGCGGGCAGATGGGAGAGAGGGACAGAAAGAAATAGGAAAAAAAAAAAAAAAAAATCCAGTCCTACCTAAAGCCTAGAATCATAGCATCATCTACCCTACTGCCTTCAGGATCCTGGGAACTTGGGAGCTGGATTTCTGAAGAGCCTGGCTGAGATTTCCTTTCCAAAACATTCAACTTGGTAGCCACAGCCTCTGCCGTATTTAAATAAATCACCCCTCTCCCAAATTTGGCAGGTAGGAGAAAGCATAAGTTTGCTAAGACTGAGCCTCTCTGTCAGTGAGTGATGAGGCTTTTATTACTAACTAATTGCTCTGACTGCCCTGGCAGAGAGCTAGCCTGATTCGCACTGCTGGGGTGGCGGGCACGTGTCCTGTAATTACCCCAAGCTGGGATCGATTTAGGCCCAGCTCCCACCTCCCCACCCCC
>NW_011494644.1:2470704-2482318 GCF_000754665.1 Bison bison bison | reverse complement strand
CCAGAACTGTCCTTTGGGGAGTGTTTTTGAGAAGGTTGCTTATTTGATGAACCACAGTAATGACAGAGCCCCCTTTCCTTTTAGCCCTCATAACAGAGTATATCTGACTCCCATCAGTCACCTCTCCGTCTCCTCTTTAGACTGAAGTTACCACTCTCTTAGGCTTTTCTTCTGAAAACCCCTTGAGGCATAGAACCATAGAGACAAGGAAAGGCTCTAAGGGTCCAGAGCAGGGAAATGAGGGTGGGGAGAATGAGGGAAAGCTCGTATCTTCAAACTCCTCAGGGTGGGAGTCAAGGTACTGCACACATTTACAGATTAACTCCCATGCCTGCCAGGACCTTCCTGGCCCTAGCATTGGCACCTGTCTTATGCCAGGCACAGACTCTTCAAGGCTGAGCCCAGGGCTTGGAGATTTAAAAGAGTGAGGAATTTTGATTAGAACTTGGAGGACATTGATGTGTTCATACATTCAGAGTTATGACCACCTACTGTTGTGCCAAGAGCTGAGGAGGTATGAAGAGGTGACTCAGAGACCCCTAAGACACAGTCTCTGAGATCAGGGAGCTCAGAGATGGACGCAGAGGGACCAAACATCCTGGAGAAGAACCACTGGAGAGGCCAGGCTTGCGGGGAGATCATGGGCTGGTAACAGCTTGGTTAATGGCTTGCAAGGTAGTTCAAGGGTGACATCCTTAAGTCATTCTCTTAAAACCGTAAGGACAAAAAATACGTCCTAGTGACTAAGAGTGCAGACTGTAGAATGAAGCAGAGTTGGCTGTTAATCTATGAACTTTTTAATGTCTCCGTGCCTCAGTTTCCCCTTCTGTGAAATGGGCATTATGAGAGTACTTCCCTGGTGGCTCAGACGGTACAGCGTCTGTCTACAATGTGGGAGACCCAAGTTCGAGCTCTGGGTTGGAAAGATCCCCTGGAGAAGGAAATGGCAATCCACTCCAGTACTATTGCCTGGAAAATCCCATGGACAGAGGAGCCTGGTAGGCTACAGTCTATGGTGTCGCAAAGAGTCGGACACAACTGAGCGACTTCACTTTCACTTTTCACCCTTGAAATTGTGGTGAGAAGTAAAGATGTTGATGGAGATGAGGGTGCAAGTCAAGCGCTCAGCTCAGTGCCCAACACACCACGCATTGATTGCTGCTGTGTGTGCTGCTGCAGTTGTGGTTATCATGAAGCTGATTCAGTTGTAGGAAGGACGGGGGCTGCTTAGCCATGCCTGAGCTGGAGGAAGGACTTGGAGGCATGCTGAGAAGAGCATTGGGCTCAATGCCGGCTCCTCCGGCAGAGCTCACTTCGGTATTCCCCACCCTGCCCCCAGCCCCCAACAATTAGCAAACCCTGCCTCCGAGGCTGAGCTATGCTGGGTGTGAAGTAACAGACCGAAGAGCTTGGTAATATTGTGAAAACTGAGATTTTAATTGAATCACTTTCCTGGCAGTGGACTCACCCCAATTTCAAATTCTCACTGTGGTGGTAGAGGGTTAGGGAGTGGCTGTGTGTTGGCAACAGGGGAGCCAGTAACTAGGAGAAAGCAAGGCTGTTTCTTAGCCCCTTCAGCCTCTAGATTGATAGGAAGAGCTTGAGAAAGGCCATATGGTCCAATCCCCTGCCTCTAGGAATTGCCCCCAGACAGTCTGATTTAACTGGTCTGGTGGAGCATACAGGGGTTTCTAACGTGGAGTATAGGCAAAGCTCTGCCACTTGAGAATTCTTACTCTCTGCACCACAGTTTTCCCCACCCATAAAATGGGCGGAGCACACAGGCAGTTTATGTTAAGATAACCTATGTTAAAATGGCTTACCACAGTGCCCAGACTGTGGAAAGCACTGTCACTCAATACCTTCTCCACACTGGATCTTTTTCCTCTTATGCTTATATTGTTGCACTGAATCTCCCCATGATGTGTCCATATCCTGAACGTGTTTTACGGAGGAGCAAACTGAGGTTCTGAGAAGTGGAGCATCTCGTCTATAGTTGAGCAGTCCAACCAGCATGCGAACACCTGTCCTTTCCCTTGCATCCAGTACCTTCATTACTGTTGAGAAGTTATTTCACTAACTTCAGTCCTTGCTGTGTGCTCAGTGGAGAAAATTGGTGTCCCAGCTGTTCCTAAAACTCAGTCTCTTTCCTCCTCCTTTTAAAATAAGCAAGATATTTCCAACTTTTCAAAACACATACAATAAGCCAACAAAATCGAGTTGGGGACCCTGATTGGGCCAGCTGGGACAAGACAGTGCACAGCAGAAGGCAGTGCAGGAGGAAAAGATGAGCCTGAAATGCTTGAGGAAAGAGAGCAAGAGAGAGGACCAGTGAGCCTGCCTGATAAGGAAGGAGAAACGCAAAATTATACTGAGATTTGAAAGAGATATTTTTAAAACTTTTCCTGCTAAAAGGCACAATGGATGTTAAGGGAGACAAAGTGAGGGAGATGAAGCCTGAAACTACATGCCACACAGCAGACGGGAGCGTTTGCCCAATTGCCTGTCTGCCTCTGGGGGTTGGTGCAGGATGAAAGGAGATGATGAGGCTGTAGCCTATCAGGTAGTAAGTGCTTTGACATGTGCTAGTTACTGTCGTCGGAGAAGGCAATGGCACCCCACTCCAGTACTCTTGCCTGGAAAATACCATGGATGGAGGAGCCTGGTAGGCTGCAGTCCATGGGGTCGTGAAGAGTTGGACACGACTGAGCGACTTCACTTTCACTCTTCACTTTCATGCATTGGAGAAGGAAATGGCAACCCACTCCAGTATTCTTGCCTGGAGAATCCCAGGGACAGGGGAGCATGGTGGGCTGCCGTCTATGGGGTCGCACAGAGTCAGACACGACTGAAGCGACTTAGCAGCAGCAAACTGTTCTGAGCCTTCTAGACGTGTTCTCTTTTGCCTCTAAACATCTTTGGAGAAAGTGTAGTAAACAGATTAAGAGTACCCAGTCTGAAGCTGGACTTGTGGAGTTTGAGTCTTGGCTTTGGTACTTAGAAGCTGTGTGACTTTAGACAAGTGACTTTAACTCCTCTGTGCCTCAGTTTCCCCATTTGTAACATGAGGATGATGACAATAATGGAGTCATAGCGTTCCTGTAAGGATTAAATAAGCACTTAACACAGTGCCTGGCACACAGCAAGCACTCTATAAGTCATTTTTTCATCATTTAAAAATTAGGGAAATCAAGGGAAAATTCCTGACTTGTTATATGACATCAACTTTACCCTAATATCAAAACAAGACAAAGACATTATAGGAAAACTAGCAACCAATAGTCTTCATGAACATAGACATAAAAATCCTTAACAAAATATTAGCAACTCTAATCTGGCAATATATCAGAAGGACAATATTGAGTTGGCCAAAAAGTTTGTTCAGGTTTTTCCATAACACCTTATGGAAAACCCAAATGAACATGTGAGCCAACATAATACACAAGACCAAATTGGATTTATCCCAGGAATATAATATAGTTATATATAGTTATAAAATAGTTCAATAGTTGAAAATCATTCACCATATTAACAATGTGATTCACCATACTGACAAACTAAAAAAGAAATTCTGTATTATCATTTTAATAGATGCAGGAAGTACTTGACAAAATTCAGTATCCTTCCATTTGATAAAAAACTTATCAAACTAGGAACAGAGAGAGAACTTCTTGAATCTGATAAAGAACATCTATTACCTACAGCTAACATCACATTTAATGATGAAAGATGGAATGCTTTTCTCCTAAGATCTAGAACAAGGCAAGGATGTTCTCATCACTCCTATTCAGCATAATACTGGACATTTTAGCCAGTGCAATAAGGCAAGAAAAGGGGAGAAGAAGGTGTACATGGAGGAAGAAATTAAATTGTTTCTATTCACAGATGATATAATTGCCTTCATAGAAAATTACAAAGACTCCACAATAGAAGCTTCTAAGGACAAAATTAATGAGTTAACATGTTTGCACATTGTTAATATGCAAAAACCCTATTGTATTTCTACATATTAGCAATGGACAATTTGAAATTAAAAATTGGAATTAGGGGCTTCCCTGGAGAGGGCAATGGCAACCCACTTCAGTACTTTTGCCTGGAAAATCCCATGGACGGAGGAGCCTGGTAGGCTGCAGTCCATGGGGTCGCTAAGAGTCTGATAGGACTGAGCGACTTCACTTTCACTTTTCACTTTCATGCATTGGAGAAGGAAATGGCAACCCACTCCAATATTCTTGCCTGGAGAATCCCAGCGACAAAGGAGCCTAGTAGGCTGCCATCTATGGGGTTGCACAGAGTCGGACACGACTGAAGCAACTTAGCAGCAGCAGCAGCTGGTGGCTCAGTGGTAAAGAATCCACAGACCAATGCAGGAGACATGGGTTCAATCCCTGGTCCAGGAAAATCCCACATCCCCCAGAACAACTAAGCCTATGCACAACTACTGTTGAGCCTGTGCTCTAGAAAGCAAGAGCCGCAGCTACTGAGCCCATGCTGCAACCACTGGAGCCTACACGCCTCGAGCCTGTGCTCTGCAACCAGAGAAGCCGCCACAATGAGAAGCCCAAGCACCGCAGCTAGAGAGTAGCCCCAGCTCACCGCAACTGGGGAAAGCTCTCTCACAGCAGTGGTGACCCAGCACAGCCAAAAATAAATAAATAAATAAAACTGAAAAAAAAAAAAAACCACTTAATTTCAACTCTCTACTGTAAAAAATAAAATGGGATTTTAAAAAATATATTTCCAGGTTCCCTTAAAAAAAAAAAAAAAACTGAAAACATTAGACTCTTGTTCCCAAAAAGTAGCAGTCAGCTAGAGCTGAGCAATAGGCTGCTTTGCCTTTCCTATGCAATTATGTGTGTGTGTGTGTGTGTGTGTGTGTGTGTGTACACGCACATTAACAGGTAATAACATTCATAGTACTTGAAAACCTAATAGTATAGAAAAGGCACACATTGCAAAGTCTCCCTCCCGTTCCCTTTCCCCTGCTCATCAATACCCAAAACCATCCCACCATGACCACCACACATAAGTAATCTCTGTATTCGTGTCTTTGTTGTCGTGTTTCAGTCACTAAGTCCTGACTCTTTGTGACCCCATGAACTCCAGCATACCAGGCCTCCCTGTGTTCTGCTATCTCCCGGAGCTTGCTCAAACTCATGTCCACTGAGTCTATGGTTCCATCCAACCATCTCATCCTCTGTCACTCCCTTTTCCTCTTGCCTACAATCTTTTCCAGCCTCAGGGTCTTTTTCAATGAGTCGGCTCTTCACATCAGGTGGCCAAAGTATTGGAGCTTCAGCTTCAGCCTCAGTCCTTCCAATGAATATTCAGGATTGATTTCCATTAGGAGTGACTGGTTTGATCTTGCTGTCCAAGGAACTCTCAAGAGTCTTCTCCAGCATCATAATTCAAAAGCATCAATTCTGCAGTGCTCAGCCTACTTTATGGTCCAACTCTTACATCTGTACATGACTGCTGGAAAAACCATAGCTTTGACTATACGGACCTTTGTCAGCAACGTGATGTGTCTGCTTATTTAATTTTAAAAAAGTGTCTAGTTTCCAATTTATTTCAAGGTTTTTTAGTGTATATATACAAGCAAATATGAATAGGGGATTTCAAGTCTCCTTTTTTTTTTTATTCTCTTGAGCACATAATATACACCATCCTATATCTTGCTGTTTTCTCACTTCATATATCGATAACCCAAAACAGTATATATAATGCGTTTTCCTTCTTTAATGAAGCGATGTAGGATTCCATTGTATATTTGTACAATCTATTGAATGGTTACCCCTTCAAAAGGACACAGGCACCCCAGCTCGAGACAGTCCCTATGTGGTGCACCTAATTCTCTGTAACCTGTCTGGCCCCTCTTAATTCTCATTTGGGCTTAGGATCCTCGTTATAACAGTGGGAGAAAGAGCTTTGCATGAGGAGTCCTGAATTCCAGGCTTGGTTCTGGTAATAACCCACTGTGTGACCTTGGACAAGTCATTCTTAATGAGTTTGTTAAAGGCCCAGGAGAGCTGAACTCTGCTTGTGTTGCTCAGTTGGAGATATTCCCCATTGATGGGATTTAAGCACAGACCAATGAGGTAGCTATGCTGGAGGCTGTCTGGGCTGGCCTTGGGCTGGAGTCCAGAACAGTAGCTTTGTAATCCTTGCCTCTGACTAAGAGTTCAATAAATGTTATTAACCTTCTATTCCCTGCATTGTTTTGTGGTAATTTGAAGTAAAACATGCAAAGGCTTCGCATGGTCCTTCACACATTGTAGAAGCTCAATAAATAGTAGCTCAGATTGTTTTTATTGCCTAACATATCAGTGTGTTCAAGCACTGTAAATCCCCTAAGCCACAGACTGCTTTGTACATAGGACTTTTCCATAAATGCACAATTCCACTCCAAGTGTACCCACCAGGCATGAAGCTCCACGTCCTGGCAAACTAGGAGAGAATGATCCAATGGATTAAGCAATCAGTGCCATCATAAGCCTAGGGAATTTGTACCCCTAAGAGAATTGCCTGTGGCTCAGTGAAGCCTCCAGAAATAATATCAGTCCAGGTCATGATATGGTCTTCAGCTAAAATTTGTGAAGAGAATGATAAGCACCACCAGCAAGTTCACACTACGTGCTACAGCTAGGATGGTGAACAGACGAGGGAAGAGAAGTGAACACAGATCCTGCCACTCAGCCTCTATGTGGATCTGAAATATGTGGATGATGTTTATAGGAGATGCAGCTCTGCAGTGCTAGGGGTGGGGCAGTGCAGGTGTCTTGAATTCAGATACCTGCATGGGGCAGCCCAACAGTGTAAATAAACAAAATGGGCCAGTTTTAAGAACTGTTTCACTTATCCAAAGAATTGTGCTTCCCTGCTGTTTTGCTGAAAACATGTGACTCTTTCAGTCTATTTCCTTTTTTATCAATGGAGACATATGTACCAAAAACACTGCCCTTTCCTCTTAATGATTGCTAACACTTATGTGGCACTTACTTTGTGCTGGAGATTCTTCAAAGCACTTTACATACATTCAGTTCAATTCAGTCACTCAGTCATGTCTGACTCTTTGCGACCCCATGGACTGCAGCACGCCCAGCTTCCCTGTCCATCACCAGCTCCCAGAGCTTACTCAAACTCACGCCCATTGAGTCAGTGATGCCATCCAACCCTCTCATCCTCTGTCATCCCCTTCTCCTCCCACCTTCAATCTTTTCAATGATTGAGCATCAGTCTTTTCATCAGAGTCTTTTCAAATGATTCAGTTCTTCGCATCAGGTGGCCAAAGTATTGGAGCTTCAGCTTCAGCATCAGTCCTTCCAATGAACACTCAGGGCTGATTTCCTTTAGGATGGACTGGTTGGATCTCCTCACAGTCCAAGGCACTCTCAAGAGTCTTCTCCAACACCACAGTTCAAAAGCATAAATTCTTTATAGTCCAACCCTCACATCCATACATGACTACTGGAAAAACCAAAGCTTTGACTAGACAGACCTTTGTTGGCAAAGTAACGTCTCTGCTTTTTAATAAGCTGTCTAGATTGGTCAGAACATTTCTTCCAAGGAGCAAGGGTCTTTTAATTTCGTGGCTGTAGTCACCATCTGCAGTGATTTTGGAGCCCAAAAAATAAATTCTGTCACTGTTTCCATTGTTTCCCCATCTATTTGCCATGAAGTGATGGGACCAGATGCCATGATCTTAGTTTTCTGAATGTTGAGTTTTAAGTCAACTGTTTCACTCTCCTCTTTCACTTTCATCAAGAGGCTCTTTAGTCCTTCTTCGCTTTCTGCCATAAGGGTGTTGTCATCTGCATATCTGAGGTTATTGATATTTCTCCCAGCAATCTTGATTCCAGCCTGTGCTTCATCCAGCCCAGCATTTCTCATGATGTACTCTGCATATAAGTTAAATAAGCAGGGTGACAATATACAGCCTTGACATACTCCTTTCCCGATTTGGAACCAGTCTAGCTTATTTAATTCTCATGACAACCCTTTGAGGCATGGACAATGATTATGCCCATTTTCAGATGAGAACATTGAGACACTTACCCAAGGTCACACAAGTAGAAAATGATAGAGCAATATTTGGTACTGCTGTCCAGGTTTATTATAAGAAAATGGCAGCAGGTGTGCAATGACAGCTGACAATTGACACTCAGGCTGGACTGAGAGGTGGGGGTGATAGACACAGGGAGGAGGAGGACCTGTGAAGAGTTGACTCATTGGAAAAGACCCTGATGCTGGGAGGGATTGGGGGCAGGAGGAGAAGGGGACGACAGAGGATGAGATGGCTGGATGGCATCACTGACTCGATGGACATGAGTCTGAGTGAACTCCGGGAGTTGGTGATGGACAGGGAGGCCTGACGTGCCGCAATTCATGGGGTCGCAAAGAGTCCGACACTACCAAGCGACTGAACTGAACCACCACTCAGTTTACCAGCCAATTGTCCAGTGTTGTAAATTGTTCTAAAAACTCTAGAAATCCAGATATTTACATGAAATGCCCAATGTTTCAATGTTGGCACTGAAATTCAAAAAATTTTAAATCACTGTGTGAGCCAGCACCACCAGAGCCAAATCAAACATGTCTGCAGGCTTGATGCAGCCCACCAGGCTGCCAATTCACAAACTCCCAAGTGGGCAGAACTTCAAGAAGGACCAAGAAACAGCAAGCAGGTCACAGTGAATTGAGAATAAAAACAAGCTGAAGGGAGGAGCAAGAAATAACAGAGATGGAAACCAAAAGAAAGTGTGGGTAAATCAAAAAAGCATACCAACTCAGAAAACCAGGGACTTGGCATAAACTGGAAGGAAAAGTTCCAAGAAATCCACAGACTTTATGCTGACAGTGTCTTGAAAGCCTACCATTTAGGGGGAAGGGAAATGCCCTGCGAATCTGACAATGATCGCTCAGTGGTCCCCAGACATGGATTCAGGTTCTAAATTCATGGCTTCTATAGGTGGGGCTCTAGCAGATTGCTCAAAGCTCTCTGAGCCTCCACATTCCTCTCTGCAGAGAGAGTGGAACAGTGCCTTTCTCACAGGGTTGATGGTATGGACAAAATGAGATAATTTGAGACTAGCCAGGGCCCAGAGCCTGCCACTCCACGGTTGCTGGGTTTTGGTGAATCTAAACACTCCCATTTCCCAAAATAAGGAAACTGAGACCTCACCCAAAATCGCAGTGCTGGGAATGGCCGAGTCTGAACCAGAACTTGGGTTTTCCAAGTCTTACTTAGTTCACTTCTTACAAGGTCACATGCTAGTGGTCTCTGAAGAGGAAACAAAGTGATAAGAGTAAAGGAGCAAAAGGCTGCTTTTAGAGCTAAGAGTGATCATCTAGATGCAGAGGAGGGCGGTGGGGGGCGGCGCTGGTCCTGTTGTTGTTTTATGTAGGATTATTTTAGGTGGTACAAGGCTGCAGCATCAAAATCCCTTTTCAGTTTTCTTAATCCTTCTAATTCCATCAAAGGGAGAGTCTCAGCTAGGTGCCAGTGTGTCTTTAACACCTTTTCACATGTGCTAAAACTCTCCCTTTCTAGCAGACACAGAGCAGACCTAGAGCTCAGCACCTCGGCAGGAAGCAGTATCTGGCGAGAATTTAATGTCACTCTTGTATTGTTATTGTATTTATTTTTACGGCTACCTTCTGTTTACAACAGGGAGGTGGGTTTGTGACGTGTACGATGGTCACATGTCCATGCTGTCCAGTATAGTCACCGCCAGCCACATGTGGCTCTCGAGCACTTGACATTTAACTAGTACAACTTGCAGAACTGAGTTTTTTATTTCATTTCATTTCAATTAATTTACAATTAAAATCTGATACTTGACTCAGTTATTAGAAAATAACTTTGGAACAACGTGAATATGTAAGTCTATCCTTTCAACTGTACATTTCATGACATCTAAACAGATCAAGGATTTTCAGTGAAAATTTAGCATCCATAGAGAGATGTGCAGGAAGTATAAAAAAATACAGCAGACTTTGGACATTTAGTGTGAAAAAAGAGTTAAATATCTGGATAATTTCCATTGATTACATTTTGGATGAACAAGGTTAAATAAAATATATTGTTAAAATTAATGTCACCTGTTTCTTCTTATTTTTTTCTAATGTGGCTTCTAGAAACAATGAGAGTGCATATGTGGTTCACATTACATTTATATCGGAGAGTAGTATTGTATAAAGTATAAATTCAAGAAAAAAGCATATCACTTTAAAACAAGATGCCAAATAAATAATAGTACACAGGACACAGAATATGGCAAAAGTCACAACATTAATGGGTCAGGTACTCAAATATGGGGAACACTGATCTAATAGAATGTTCTTGATGAAGAAACTGAGACCCGGAGAGGGCAAGTTCCCCCAAAGTTTCATAGCTAATTAGGGGTGACCTTGACCCCAAACCTTCCAGATTCCAAAGTAAGTAAGCTTTGCCCACAGCAAGGGGAATAACCCTTCCATCTCCATCTCCACCAAAGGAAACATAAGGAAAGATGGATCACCGTGTGGGGAGGAGGTGGCTACCCTGAGTCCCAGTGGAATTCAAAGGGAAGGAACCTCTTTGTATGGATGACTTAGGAGCTTGGCCTTCCTACCAAGTGAAAGCAGAATGATTGGGACTTCTCTTGAGGAAAGACATGACCAGCTGAACTACATTTAGGGCAAAGTAGGCTTTTATCCCAAAGATAAGTATTCATTTTGCCCCATGACAAAGAAGGATGAGATAAGAAATCAGACAGCACAGTTCCATTCAGAGAGCATCTGCACTCATTGATTCACTAATCCACCCATCCCTCCATCCATCCACCTGTCCATGTGACGGGCAATGCCAAGTGCCAGGCACTGTACTGGCATGCCGTAAACCAAAAGAGATCCCCGCCTTGCCTTTGTGTGCATGTGCACACAACCACACACACACACACACACACACACACACACATGTACATAAAGAGATGGGGAAAACCAGCATGATCAGAAATCCTAATAAATGTAAACAGTCACCTGTGAAAAGATCTTGAAGCAGAGAGGGGCACGTGGTGACCTGCACATATAGGGAGCCTCAAGGGGAACAGCTGAAACCCGAGGCTGAGGAAAGAAAGGATGGAAGGATGAGGGCAACGGGAGTGGGCTGTGAAGCCACCCTTCAGGAGGGGACCCGGTGCCCACA
The DNA here is from genome assembly GCF_000754665.1 of Bison bison bison. Lineage (NCBI taxonomy): Eukaryota > Metazoa > Chordata > Mammalia > Artiodactyla > Bovidae > Bison > Bison bison. Next base: position 2,471,133 of record NW_011494644.1, on the reverse strand, counting down.
CAGCTGAACAGAAAAGGCACCCAAGTCTGGGAGTAAGGTGGCTGAGGCAAGGCGAGAGCACGGTGTGAGGTGCAAGCAGAAGGGAACAGAAAGCCAGAGCTTCATTAAAACCATGCACACCGATCCTGAGCTGGGACAACACACTCTGCAGTGTGAGGACTGGTGTGTCCACCAGCAACTTCTATCCTTCCCCATCGTTTGCTCTTGCTAGAGCTCAGGGAGTTGCTTTTCTGCCACAGACATTTCTTATCATTTTCAGCTAAGTGCAGAGCAAGCTATCAGCCATATCTCTTCAACTGAGGGCCTCTACACACACACACACTCACAAACAGACACATAGACAGACACATACAGACATGCACACATATACACCCCCCACACAGACATATACTCCATAGTCAAAGGAAAAGAATGGCCTGTGATTCTCTT
>NW_011494644.1:2462069-2470604 GCF_000754665.1 Bison bison bison | reverse complement strand
TTCTGGCTGCAACCCTTGCTTTTAGCATTCCTGGCCTCACCCCACGGTTCAGCTCCACAGAACCTGCTGACAAGGGCCATCATCTGCCTCTTAAAAAAAAGCAGCGGCGTCCCTAGAAGGTGGTAGAACAGAGTGGTGATTGCAGGGGCCAGTGCTGTGAGGAGGGGGTGCTGCTGCTGCTGCTGCTAAGTCACTTCAGTCATGTCCGACTCTGTGTGACCCCGTAGACAGCAGCCTACCAGGCTCCTCTGTCCCTGGGATTCTCCAGGCAAGAATACTGGAGTGGGTTGCCATTTCCTTCTCCAATGCATGAAAGTGAAAAGTGAAACTGAAGTCACTCAGTCATGTCCAACTCTTCGCAACTGTAGACTAGTCTACAGTCCATGGCTCCTCCGTCCATGGGATTTTCCAGGCAAGAGTACTGGGGTCAGTTGCCACTGCCTTCTCCGAGGAGGGGATGGATGTGCCTTAAAGGAATCACAGGCCCCACGAGCTCTTGATCTTCACAGAACACGGTTCTCACACATGTCCGCCCTCCACACCCAGGATCCTTCCAGAACTCCACTGCTCACGGCCAGAGGGATCACAGAAATAACACTGGTTTAGGAATTAAGTGCCATCTTGCCAGTTGTGAGGTCTCTCCCCATCTTCAAGCCTCAGTCTCCCACTGCGCATGTGTCTGTGGAGACCCTGTCAGGTGCCAGGTACCCCTGTGGGCACTGAGGGAGGCAGCAGGCCCTCCAGGAGGCAGACAGCAGTGAGCGAGAAAACAGTGTTGCCACAAAGTCACGTTAGACGCTGATACAGTCTGAGAGGGTAAGAAGTGGTAGAGGGAGGGGTTCAGGACAGGGCTCCCCAGAGAACTATGTCTGAGCAGAGGCTAGAATGACAAGAAGGAGGGGCATGGCAGCAGGAAAGGAAGGGGCAGGCAGAGTGTGAAAGCGGGGGAGGGGGTGTGCTGCTCGAGCTGGAAGGCAGGGCTAGGGGGCTGGAATGTGACGCTGAGAGGTGGGGATCAGGGAGTCGCAGGCTGGACGGTGTGGGCCTTTGGGGTCGATGAGGCGCTTGGTTTTACTCTAAGTGTTGCAAGACACACTAAGCAGGTGACATGACCTAATTTGAGTTTTTCAAAGACCTGTCTGGATGCTGTGAGAAGAATCGAGGGAAGGTGGTGGGAGGGGAGAGGCTGAGGAGGTGGCTGCCGTCGAACGGGGTGTGAAGGGCCTCCGGGAGCTGGCACAGGGCAGGGCATGCGGTGGGAGTGTGGGTCAAAGGTCACGTGTACAGCCCACCCCACATCCCACTCCTGCCCCATCCACCATCTCCTCCGTCTCTAAGTAAAACAAGCAGCCAAGAGAAGTGAGCCAACTGAGGATGTCTTCGGACATGTGCCTGCTCCGGGGCGGTGTGGGACCCTGTGCTGGAAGATCCCTGATCAGGGTCGTGGCCCCGAGCAAGTCCCGCTGATGACCCAGCTGTCAGTTGCGGAGAGTTCTGACCAGAGAGGAGGCGAATGCCTGGGTGAGAACAGTAAGTCACCTTCAGCTCTATCACTTGACAAAGGAACGGGAGCGAGTTGTGGCCGGCGTGGCAGCAGGACGTCGTCATCGTGGCTGCACTCAGCTCTGAGGCCTAGGGTCCAGTAGGAGGAAGGGAGTAATGTCCCCAGGGCTGTGGTGGAGACGCTGAAGACATTGTGACCACAGACGGAGAGGTGTGTGGAAGACGGCAGAAAGGGCTCTTGGATCGTCTCAGAGGAGGCCTTCTGGCCAGAAGAGGAGGAGTCTGAGAAATGAGATGACCTTTTTTTTTTCTTAATCACTGCCAGCACTAAATGCTGGTCAGATGCTTGCTGATTAACACCCTCCTCAAGCCGTTTGTTTCACTTCCGGAAGAGGTCTAGACCGGGGGTCACAGCTTCCGGCGGCCGACTGGAAACTCAGACCTTTCAGAATATGAGAGAAGCCTATTCAAGGTTTTCTTAAAAAGTAGCAACTTCTCTATTAACCTTCAGAGAGAAGTTCATAACAATTTACATTACTCATGACTCTTGAGAAATTTTAAAGTCTGGCCAAACTAAGCTCTCCCCGACTGTTATCAAGCGTCCAGAACCAGGAAGCCTGACCACCTTTGCAGGGAGCTGGTGCTGTGCAGTTTACCGCAGCCCCACCTCTCCTTCAGTTCAGTTCAGTCGCTCAGCCGTGTCCGACTGTTGTGACCCCATGAATCGCAGCAGGCCAGGCCTCCCTGTCCATCACCAACTCCCGGAGTTCACTCTGACTCACGTCCATCGAGTCAGTGATGCCATCCAGCCATCTCATCCTCTGTCGTCCCCTTGTCCTCCTGCCCCCAATCCCTCCCAGCATCAGAGTCTTTTCCAATGAGTCAACTCTTCGCATGAGGTGGCCAAAGTACTGGAGTTTCAGCTTTAGCATCATTCCTTCCAAAGAAATCCCAGGGCTGATCTCCTTACTCACGCTCAATACAAAGATTTTTTTCTTCTACCTGGCCTGCATCTCTCACTTAAGTCCTCTGCCTGGCCCCTCTAGGATTTTGAGTTTTCTGTGTTAATACCTTTCCTCAAAGGTAACTATGTGTATACTACACACACACCCCCATGTAAAGTGTGAGGGTGTAAATGGACATGGGTGTGTGTGTGTAGTGTATAATTTTTTGCATACTTTTTTTGCACACTTTTCTTACACACTTTATTGCAAGAAAAGTTGCTAAGACCTGGATTTGAGACCCACTGGGCTTTCTAGGTGTATGTAGTTAACCTCTTTGAGCCTCTATTTCCAGATCTATTACATAAGGTTAAGAGTACCCACCTTGCTGAGAATACATGACATCATGTACATCAAGGGTGTAGCAGGTGCTTAATAAATAAGGCTGACAAGCATTTCCTATCTGATCCCCACTTGGGCTCTTAGACTGCATAAAGTATCAGGCTCCATTTCATGAGGTCCTAATTTGTGCAGAAGATTATAGGGGATAATGATGGAGGGAAATAAAAAGATACAGTGAAATGGTCCCTTAAATCAATATCATAATATAATGTGACACATTCTCTAACAGAAATGAGGGTGAGGCATTGAAATTCATGTGTGAACCCAAACTTACCTCTGCCTGGGAGCAGTAAAAAGATACTGAGTTAGGCAATGTGCCCTTGACAGTAGGCACAGAGTGTGAGTCCTCTCTTTGATTCCAGTGCCCTCTGGTTTGGGCACATGCCAATGGCTTTGGTAAGTATTGGGTGGGTGGATGAATAGATGGATGGATGGATGAATAAACAGATGACTGCCATCTCAATGCCATAAGTATAACTTCCTTAATAATCTTGAAGAGACTGAAAACACATCTTGACCATAACATCATCATCACCACCACTACCATTACTGAGCCCTTACTCTGAGACAAACACCAGAGCAAACATTTTGCTCCACAATGCCTCATTTAATCCTCACAGCAGTGGCTATGAGCTTGGAACTTCTGTGGCAGGAGGGGAAACTGAGGCTCTGAGAAATACAGTGAGCCACCCGGGAGAATTCAGCCACTGAGCAGCAGATCTGAGCTGTGACAATCCTGGGCACCCCTGCTTGTGCCTGAGCTGCCACTGGGCCTGCCGTGGACATTGGTATTCAGAGGATAAGAAAGGACAAATGCTGTGTCTACAGACCTCTGCCTTGGTTCACCCTCCCAGCCTGGTCTTTGCAGGCATTTTGAGGGACTAAGTCTTCCTTTCTGGTTGAAGACACTTCCTCGTGTCCCTATTGCCTTTTCCCCAAGCAGATGCTTTAATTACTTGAAATTATTTTTAAGCAAGGACGGGAAGGTGAATTCCCTATCCACCCCACACCTAACCTACAAAATGGAAATTGAGTTGCTTTTTTTTTAAGTAGCATATTGTGATGAAATGACTCCCTGAAAAACTCTGCCATCTTCCAGAGACTTCCAAGGTGTCCTTTATCAGTCAGAAGCAAACTCACTTCAGTCAAGTGCTCAGAATTCCAAATCCAACTTATGTGGTGAATGTTTATTGACCACCTATTATGTGCCAGGCTCTGTTCCTAATCCTTAAAAATAGTCATCAGTAATAGCCATTAATGTTAATATAGTGTTGGCCAATATACAAAGTGAATTAAAATTTACAGAGGGCTTGCTCATCCATTATGAAACTGAAGTTAGGAGAAGTCAAACAGCTTTCCCAAGTTACTCCCAATAGGCAGGCTTGGAAAAATAAAACTACATCCTTGAACCTCAAACCCAGGGCTCCATGTTCCACTAAATGCACAAAGCTATGAAAGACAGGAATGACCCCTACCCAAAATGGAGCCACCCTTCTGAATCTTGCTAGGACTGTACAGTATTCATTTGTTTGAAAACAGAGTGCTCCCTACTGGTGCCACAAATAGATCTGTGCTCCTGTCCTTGGGGAGAGCACAGTCTAGTTGAAGAGATGAAAAAGCAGGTACATCTGTGTGGTATACATCTGTGGGGTGCGGTATACCATGGGACACAGAGGAAGGTATCAACTGCAGTCCTGGGATGGGGGATGGCAGTGTTGGAGATGGGGTGGAGCTGTCAGGGCAGATATTTACCACTACCTGGAAAATCCCCTCTTCCCCTCTGGGATCTGACATGCTACGTGTGTTTTGATCACAAGTCTGTTTCTTCATCACACACACACTAAGCGTCTCCTTCAGCGTCAGAACCACTGCCAAGGACTGGGGATGAGAAAGGAGAATGAACTTTTCCCATGCTTTCAAGACATGCACTACACTGTCCAGCACACAAAACAAGTAAATTGAAAATGATTAGGTTGTATCATATGAAATTGCCAATATTTGGCCACTTCTTAGCTTTTAAAAAGTCCATTCTGTATGGTTCAATCGATTACTCAATAATGTAATAACTTGCTGTACTAAAGAAAAACTCAAGATGATGTGAAAGTCCCAAACCCTCAGCACACTTCTTCCTCCACCATCCCCCTGTGGCAGAATCCACAGCTGCAGCTTGGAAAGCAGGACCACTGAAACCTTGATGGTAGAATCATAACGAACTTTGAGTGTCTGCTACCTGTTGGACACTGTTTCCAGCACTTTCCATGAATTAACTAATTTAATCCTAATCAAGTAGGTGCTGTTATTACCCCTCATTTTACAGATAAGGAAACTGAGGCACAAGGTAAGTGATTAAGTGGCTTGAGGTCACGCAGTTAGTGCTACTGCAAAGACAGACCTCTGACCCAGACACCAGGAGCCAGAGCCTGTGTGCCCATCTAACAGCTGCAGCAAGAGATGGAGATTTCCATGGTACTTTCCACCAGTTTTGTGAGAGATTTAGGGAGATTTCAGGCACAAGCAAGGCTGCTTGGGAACCCAGGGGACAAAGTACAAACCAGAGTTGGAAAGGAGACCATTCTCCCCACCGTTGGGAGCTTAGAATGCTGTGGATAGAATCTTCTTTCTGTTCCATTTTCTAATCAACTATTGTTATTACATTTGACTTTGGTCCTCTTGAGGTCTCAGCTGCTGGTCCCAATAATGTTTTGACTACTTTCTTGAGTTCTCTAAGCATACTATTGTATTATCTCCAAATAAGAATAATAAGTTATGCTTTCTTGAATAGTTTCACCTCTTTGTTTAGTTTCCTACCTTAGCATTTTGTTTAAACTGTAGATTTGTATTAGTAGTAGTATTAGTATTAGTATGTAACATTAGTTAAGTTAGTTTTACCAATTTCATTAGACTGAGGAAAATGGATTGAGGTTTTGAGCATATGTAGACAAATGGCTTCAGGAACAGAAGGGCAAGAGCCAGGGTGGAGCTGAGAAGTCCTGCAGTAACTCAGGTATAATATGATGCCATCTAGACGTGGTTGCTGCACTAAACAAATATTTGTCAAGTGTCTACTATCTGTCAGAAACTGTGCTAGAGACACAAAATGAGGCAGACATACACCTGTCCCCTACCCCAGAGCTCCCAATATCAGGCTGCCTGAGGAAAGAGAAAAGACAGGGTGTATCTAGGAAGTATTTGGGTAAAGAACTAGCTGGATGTGGTCTTACGGGTGAGCAACAAAAATTATTTCAAGCCTCAAAATCTGGTAGTATATAATTGATAATCACTAGGAAATCAACTGATATTTTTATTAGCTTCCAAAATCTATTACAATCTACTCACCTGAAAAAAAAAAAAGATGAGAACAAGGAAATGGGAATTTTTCATTTATGAATGCTTTTGAAAATATGGATTCAAGAGAAATTAACAGGCATTTTAATTTTCTGCTATCTCATTCCTGATACCAATGAGGCTCCTCTGAAATATCTCGTGATAATTAACATTTGCCTAGCGCTCTTCCAGTTGCAAAGCCGCTTCCCATGCATTGTCTCCTTCAGTCCCCACAACGACCTTGGGAGTTTGCAAAGCAATTTCACTGAGGTTCTCACTCTGCAGTCTTGAATTCTCAAACCTCATTTCCCCACGGTCCATATGCTAGCCAAGCCTGTCATTTTACAGTTCTGCAAACACAGCATGGTTTCACACTTGCTTGATTTTGTACTTGTGGTTCCCTCTGCCAAGAAAGAAGCCCATCCCTTCTCTGTCCAACCAAGGAGGGCCCTCTGCATTCTGGGAAACCCTGGGCAGGTAGGGAAAGACCTTTTACCCTGGGGCAGCAAGGAAGGTCCAGTACCTTGGAGTTGGGAGCACCCCAGGATGGTGCCCATGTCAGTGGCAGACCAGCAGACTAGTGAACACAGAGTCTGTCCTGCAGCTGATTTGGTGTCAGTAGAAGCAATGGTCCCAAGGCCCTCTGACTTCTTAAAAAGTGTAGCAATTAACATTTTGCAGTTGGACAGACCTGAATTCAAATCCTGGCTTTGTGACTTACTAGCTGTGTAAACTTGGGCAACTCTTTAAATCCAGTACAATACCCTCCTCTATAGGATGGATCTGATAATACCCACCTATAAAGTGAGGGAAGCAGCAATGAAAATTGAGTATAAAACACTTATCATAAGATTGCTAAGTAGAAGTTATCCTTTTTATTATTAAGACCACTTCCAGGCATTCCCTGGCAGTCCAGTGGTTAAGACTGCACTTTCACTGCCAAGGACCTGGGTTCAGTCCCTGGTCGGAGAACTAAGATCCCACAAGCCATGTGATGTGGCCAGCCAAAAAAAAGAAAATGGAAACAGTGTGGAAACCTGGAGAAATATAGTAATATTATTTTTTAAAAAGACCACTTCCTTCATGACAGAAAAATATACAGAATCATTCATTGTCATCATCATCATCATCACTGTTACTACTACTGCTGCTATTATTATTTACATTTTCTTTCATATCTAAAAGGGAAAAAAAAGACTTGCATTTTTTACTGACATTTTCCCTATCATCTCTTGGAAATGGTATTTCTGCTAAGAAAAGAAAGAGAGGCAGAGGCAGATTATTTTGTCGTAGGGAGACCATAGGAGCATCAATGGGGGGAGGGGTGGACTAGACCAGCTGGCTCCTTAAGGGTCAAGGACAGGGATCATCCTAATGAAATGGATGAGGAGCATTACAGGAAGGGAGAACTCCATAGGCAAAGGCTCAAAGCTGGAGACAATGGGCTTGTTTGGGGTGCTGCAGGTGCCACGATTCCTCTAAACTGGGAAACAGGGAAGGAAAGAGTGGTGAGTGAAATGGGATGGACAAGGGAGCTGAGGTCATAATTCCAGTGGTGTCTACTATGCACTTTTCTAAGCACTTTCGATGCATTGACTTATTTAGTCCTCACAGTTGTCTCCATTTCAAGATGCGTACATGGAGGCACAGAGAAGTTAAGTGATTTGCCCAGGGTCACACAGCAAGTAGGAGTCAGATCTGGATCCCGTGCCCATGCTCATCATCACAGCACTAGTAAGGGCACTACTGGTTTCTTTTCTTCTGTGATGTTCAGGCAGGTGTCCCCAAACCATAAAAGATACAGGCCCCCTCAAAATCACAAAGAAGCAAACTGTCCTTCACCTGCTGAACCCAGCTTGGGCAGAATGGTAGCTAATCTCTCTCTCTGCCACCTCCCTGTGTGCAGAGGTGGGTCTTTAGAAGTTCCCAAACATAAATCCATTTCCATATAATTATAGCTCCTTGACCTACATGTCGTTCAGCTGTGTACATGGGCTGGAGGCATAAAAACCAATTTCTCCAAGCAGAGAAAATTGCTTCCTGAGGCCCCCGGGTAATTAGACATTGTCTTCCGGGCATGGCCTGTTCCCTGTCCGTCCACGTCCCCTGGCACAGGTGCTGCCACTTCAGTCCCGCATCTGCTCAGGGGGTACAGGTCCCCTCGTGGAACAGAACATCCACCAGGACGGTGGCCTTGAAGAGCGTGCAGCATATGGGGGGTGTGCATCAGAGAATTTTCGATGTTCTTGAACATCCAGATCCTGTGGAAGTTTCCCCTGCTAGCCTAAGAGGAGAAGGGGACACATTATGCAGGAAGATGGTACCTCTAAACATTTCTGCTGCTGCTGTCAAATTGTATATAGGA
>NW_011494644.1:2425952-2461969 GCF_000754665.1 Bison bison bison | reverse complement strand
GAGGTTCAGGAGGGAGGGGGACATGGGAAGAAAAAAACAGGAAGCTACAGTGCCAACCCATGTTTGAAAGTTTCAACAAAGTATGTAAAGGAAACTGTTCTCCACCACCCCTTCATCTACCTTCAGGGATGTCTGTGGTTAGGTACAGAAATAACAGTCCTCTTCCTTAGTAAAACCCTTTAGTGCTTAAAGCCCTTCAGTGAATCTCCATTGCCTCAGGACAAATTCAACTCAAACCCAGTTTAAATCATTAGAATCAAGTGCTATTACTTCTCTACCTCTTCTCCCACCAGGGCTCCCTCCAGCTCCCAGTCCAGCTCTGGGCTGGGGCAGGCAGATGGCAGACATGAGTGAGGCCCATGGGGGACTTGCTGAGCTGGAGGCTAGCCCCAAGCGGAAATGTGGGTCCAGTGTGGCCCGCCTCCAAGAGCCTCCCTCAAAGAGGTCAAATCTTTGATTGGACATGAAATATTCCAATTTGTAAACATGGCAACTGATTCAAAAACCTCAAAGACACACCTGCAGCCTGAAATCAGCCCCTTGGGCCCCCAGTCTGTGATTCTCTAGGTCAAACTCCTCACCCCTTCCTAAGCACATCCAAAGCATGCTTCCTCCTGCTATTGTGGAGCTTGTCTCTGGGGATTGATCTGGCTTCTGCCAGGCTAGGATCTCCAGGAAGGAAGAAACTATTTCCTCTGATTTACTAGGGCATCCATGGCTGTAGCAAGGTGCCTGAATCCAGCAGGAAGTCAGTATCTCTAAGGGTTGGCCAAAAGGTTCATTTGGGTTTTTCCATGTGGGCATGCACGCAAAGTCACTTCAGTTGTGTCGGACTCTTTGCAACCCTGTGGACTATAGCCCACCAGGCTCCTCTGTTCATGGGATTCTCCAGGCAAGAATACTGGAGTGGGTCGCTGTTTCCTTCTCCAGGGGATCTTCCCCACCCAGGGATCAAACCCACATCTCCTGTGGCTCCTGCATTGCAGACGGATTCTTTCCACTGAGCCACCAGGGAAGCTCACCTTCCTCTGTAAGATGGCTCTAATAGAACTTAGTTGTCTTTAACTTCATTCAGAACAATTTTCTTAGACAGTATTGTGACGGCTGACATATCAGGATGCATTTTTCAAAAAAGTATCAAAATTGGTCAATTTTTGTGTAACCATTTTATTACTGAAGATGGAAGGGAAAAAAGCAACATTTTTGGCATATTATGCTTTATTATTTCAAGAAAGGTAAAACACAACTGAAATGCAAAAAAAAATTGTGCAGTGTATGGAGAAGAGATTATGACTGATTGAACGTGTCAAAAATGGTTTATGAATTTTCTTGCTGAAGACCTTGCTAGAACAGTTGAAGTTGATAGTGATCAAATTGAGATATTAATTGAGAACAATCAACATTATACTACACAGGAGATAGCTAATATACTCAAAATATGCAATTCAAGTGTTGAAAACCATTTGCACCAGTTTGGTTATATTAATCACTTTGATGTTTGGGTTCACATAAGTTAAACGAACGGAGAAGGCAATGGCACCCCACTCCAGTACTCTTGCTTGGAAAATCCCATGGATGGAGGAGCCTGGTGGGCTGCAATCCATGGGGTCGCTAAGAGTCGGACACGACTGATCGACTTCACTTTCACTTTTCGCTTTCATGCATTGGAGAAGGAAATGGCAGCCCACTCCAGTCTTCTTGCCTGGAGAATCCCAGGGACGGGGGAGCCTGGTGGGCTGCCGTCTATGGGGTCGCACAGAGTCGGACACGACTGAAGTGACTTAGCATAGCAAGTTAAATGAAAAGGAAAAAAACCTCCTTGACTGTATTTCCACATGTAATTCTCTCCTTAAACATAACAAAAATGTTCTATTTTTAAAACAAATTGTAATGGGTAATGAAAAGTGGATATTGTACAATAATGTGGAATGGAACACGGGACAAGTGAAATGAGCCACCACCAACAATACCAAAGACAGATCTTTATTCAAAGAAAGTGATGTTGTGTATATGGTGGGATTGGAAGTGAGTCCTCTGTTATGAGCTCCTTCTCGAAACCAAACAATTACTTCCAACAGTACTGCTCCCAGCTAGACCAACTGTAGGTAGCGCTTGATGAAAACCATTCAGAATTAGTCAACAGAAAATACATAATCTTCCATCAGGATAACACAAGACCATGTGTTTCTTTGATGACCAGGCAAAAACTGTTACAGCTTGGCTGGGAAGTTCTGATTCATCTGCTGTATTCACCAGACATTACATCTTCAGCTTTTCATTTATTTTGGCCTTTACAAAATTCTCTTAATGGAAAAAATTTCAATTCCCTAGAAGAATGTAAATGGCACTTAGAACAGTTCTTTGCTCAAAAAAATAAAAGTATTGGGAAGATGGAATTATGAAGTTGCCTGAAAAATGGCAGAAGGTAGTGGAACAAAATGGTAAATATATTGTTCAGTAAATTTCTTGGTGAAAACGGAAAACGTGTCTTTTATTTTTACTTAAAAAACTAAAGGAACTTTTTGGCCAACCCAGAGGTAGGAAAGGGCAGGAAGCTGGACTGAGTAAGGAGTCCTGGTAAACACACAAAGTCCTCTTCACCCCTGAGTCTCTTTCGTTGAGCTGGCAAGCAACAAAATGACCACTTACTGAGCACTCACTGTGTGCCAAACACGCTTCTCAGCCCTTGATTTAATTCCCTCAAGAACCCTAGGACACAGGAATTATTTATCCCCACTTTACAAATGAGGAACTTTAAGGCACGGATTATTTAAGTAACTCAGCCAAGACCACAAAGCTAGGAATTGACAAACTTGGGATTTAAGTCCACAAAGTCTGGTTTCTGAATTGGTGCTCCCCGCTTTCCAACAAGGGAAAGAGTTGATGCTCTAAGAAAGAAGCTATCACATCCAATGTACAAGTGTGTGTGTGTGTGCTCAGTCGTGTCAACTCTTTGTGACCCATGGACTATATCCCACCAGGCTCCGCTGCCCACAGAATTTTCTAGGCAAGAATACTGCAGTGGGTTGCCATTTTCTCCTCCCGGGTATCTTTCCTACCTAGGGATCGAACCTATGTCTCTTGCATCTCCTGCCTTGACAGGCAGATTCTTTACCACTGAGCCACCTGGGATGAATAATACTTTTGAGCACCTACTAAATGCTAGGCATAGTATGAATGCTCTACTGTATGAGGTTACTCAGTCTTCTTTTTTAAAAATGTATTTATTTATTTTTGGCTGCCCTGGGCTTTGCACTTTTGCCTTCATTGCTGCACATGGGCTTTCTCTAGGTGCAGCAAGTGGGGAGTACTCTCTAGTCGAGGTGACAGGCTTCTCACTGTGGTAGCTTCTCTTGTTAGGGAGCACAGGCTCTAGAGTGCAGGCTTAGTAATTGTGGCACATGGGCTCAGTTGCCCCATGGCATGTGAAATCTTCCTGGATCAGGAATTGAACCCAGGTTGCATGCACTGGCAGCCTGATTCCTATCCACTGGACTACCAGAGAAGTCCGACTCAGTCTTCTTAAGAAGTCCTTTGGGAAATAGTATTATCCCCATTGCACGGATGAGGAAACTGAGTTAAGATCATGCCTGGACAAGTAAATGGGTAATCTGAACCCAGATCCATCAACCATCTTAGGAAGAAACAAGAAAATTTTCCCAAGAGGCTACCTAGAGATACAGGGTTTAGAGAGAAGACAGAGGGATGGGATAAGATCATGTCATCATGGACAGAATGGAGCACCTCAGAAGTGACAGCCAGCAGATGAATGCTCCACAGAGACTGCCTTGGGGAATCCATTCATCCACTCATCCATCCATCCACCTGTCACTCTTTTATTTCTCTAACATTGACAGAGTGCATACTCTTTGTCTGCCCTGTGATAGGCCCCCAAGGTTCACAGAAAAGAAATACAGTCTCTGCCTCCCAGGGACTCCCAGTTAATGGATGGTAAAGATTATAAAAAGGTTCTAAATACTCTATCCAATAAGGTGCTTACCTCAGTGCCTTGAGAATAGGGAAGGCTTTAAAAATAAAAAGTCTGCCACGCCAAGTGGTATAGGCAGGGAAAGGATTCCAGGCGGAAGAAATAGCCCATAGTGTGCTACAAAGCTAGAAAAGAGCACTGCACCCTGGGGCAACAGCTCATGAAGTGAAGAGCATTTGCATGGGATGCAGAAGGGAGCTAATGATATGGAAGGTATCTGGGTGTCGGTGCAAAGACACGGGATTTTGCTATAGAGCAGAGGTCTCAAATCCGAGACCATGGGTCACTGTGTGTTTTTGTATGTGTGTGTTGCTTGCAAGTCTCTCTTGAATTATTGGATGACCGAGCCACAGTTGGCTTCCCTGGTGGCTCACTGATAAAGAATCCACCTGCAGTTTGACCCCTGGGTCAGAAGGATCCCCTGGAAACAGAAATGGCAGCCCACTCCAGTATTCTTGCCTGGAAAATCCCACACACAGAGGAGCCTGGTGTGCTGCAGTCCACAGGGTTGCAAAGAGTCAGACACGACTGAGCAGCTGAGCACAGCCACAGTTGGTTGTCATTCCCTCCTGGGAAACCACTTGTTGTTGTTGTTGTTGTTGTTTCTCAGTCATGTCTGACTCCTTGCAACCCCATGGACTGCAGTACGCCCGGAGTTTATTCAAACTAATGTCCATTGAGTCAACGATACCATCCAACCATCTCATCTTCTGTCTCCCCACTCTCCTGCCTGCAATCTTTCCCAGCATCAGGGAAACCAGTAGGTGAAACTGAACAGTGGCCGCTCTCTTGAAAGGGGATATAAGCTAGGGAGTCGACTAAAGGCCCCTGCAGGCTCACCTCACACATTGATGTCACCTGCCTGGTATCTTGTGCCATCTGAGTTTATAAGCCATGGCATAGTCATTGAAGGGAGCAAGGAATTTGAGTGATTCCTCATGTTGCCTTGGGATGAGTTATTCAGTAAGAAGTCAGCACCCTGAGCCCAGGGTCCTGTACTCCTTGAGAGACTGATCCAGGCTTGGCACATAGTTAGGCATCACTAAATTTATACTGAACTGAAATTGGAGTCACATGGAAGATTCTGGCACAAAACATGGAGAAGCTGATAGTCTTTAAAAGATCTCTCTCCCACTGAACACTAAATTAATTTCCAATTACCCTTGATCACATCACCTGACTTATTTTCCACAGTAAACACTTAGCAATCTTCTAGTCTATTCAAAACTATGACAAAGCCCTTTTCTGCATGTCTACAATGCCACATTAATCTATATTCATAATCATTCATTCAATAGATATTTAGAGTACCATTTAGAGTACCTACCATATGCCTAGGGCTTCTTTCATGGCTCGGTGGTTAAGAATCCACCTGCCAATGCAGGAGATGCAGGTTAGACCCCAGGGTTGGGAAGATCCCCTGGAAAAGGAAATGGAAACCCACTTGTGTATTCTTGCCTGGGAAATCCCATCAACAGAGGAGCCTAGTGGGTTACAGCACATGCTTGCTAAGTTGTTGCAGTTGTGTCCAACTCTTTGTTACCCAATGGCCTGTAGCCCACCAGGCTCCTCTGTCCATGGGGATTCTCCAGGCAAGAATACTGGAGTGGGTGTCATGCCCTCCTCCAGGGGATCTTCCCTACTGAGGGACTAAACCCGTGTCTCTTATGTCTCCTGCATTGGCAGGTGGGTTCTTTACCCACTGAGCCACCTTGGAAGCCCGAGTTACAGTACATGGGGGTCACAAAAGAGTCAGACACAACTTAGTGATTAAACAACAACCATACGCTTGGGACTGTGTAAGAGGTTGGCAATACGTGAATAGTAATAAGCAAATACACTTCATGCCCTTCTGGACTTCTAACCTAATAGTTATGGTGTTAAAATTATATGGCCTATATGGTACCATGCACTGTGCTTGACACTTTCCATGTATTAATTCATTTAATGCTCACAAAAGCCTGTACTGTATCATCTTTTACATAGATGTACCAAGTGAAGCACAGAAAGGTTAAGTAAATTGTTCAAGTTCACACAGCTAGAAAGTGGCAGAAGCAGTTTTGCACCCTAGCAGCAAGTCTCCAGAATCTTTACTCTTTGCCTCTTTTCATTCTGGGATGACACTGGGAATCCCTGAAGTGCCTCCCAAATCATCAAAGAAGTGGTTGCGAGAGTTGTGCTCAGGTTGGTGGTGTCTATAGCAGTGGAACCCTGGGTAAGTAGATTAACCTTTACAACGTGTCCTGGGACTTTTGTTATCCTAGTGAGTGGGATTTGTTTCTTGGCATCACCTGGTATTGCTTTTCCTTCTTTTAACTTGGAGACATTTGATGCAGACCTTATTCTAGAAAGCAGCTGGAGGTGCAAAGTCGACAGCTGATTGCTGCAGGTTATACCTGGCTTTAGCTGCAGGGCAATCAGCTGTCCCTAGGAAATGGCCCCTGGGAAGAGAGCCTTCAGGCTAGAAAGACAGCTTGGGTTATTAGCTGAAGAATTATTTGTTTAATTTATCTATTATGTTCCTCGTTCTTGACTGTGTCACCTATGACCCCATTTCCTTTGCTCATGCAGGTCCTGGATCCCAGCTCCTCTTCACACTTTCATGCAGCTTTCCCAGGCCCCAAAGTCAGAATTCATTCCCACCTTCTCCCTGTGGGACCAAGAAAATACCTGGGCCCTCTAGATCACACTCGATTCTCAGTCATGCAACCTCTTTCCCTTTCTGCCTCCCTTGCCAGTGGAGAGAGACTTGCCTCCTCACTCCAGCAGCCTCAGTACTGTGAATGCCACTTAGCACCTGCCCAGCACATGCTTTTTGAATGAGAAAAGGTCCAGAGAAACGCGTGATTCACCTAAGGCCTCAGAGCTAGTAGGTAGCAGAACAGACCTCTACTTGGTTAAAATAGATCGTAAGCCCCTTGTGGACTCGTTCCACCTATGTGTTTGCACAGCACTGCATGTGCAGTGCATGGCCCCGTGCCTGGCACAGGGTGAGTTGCTCAGTAAATGTTTGTGAAGTGTGTAAATGAGTGCCAGCCTCCTTTAATTGTCCCATTGTCCTTGACTGCACAGAAGAAGACAGGCAACAGAAATGAAGCTTTCATACTGGCTGTGTTTTATATGCATGATTGATAAGAAATTTGCCCATAGCTGCAAATACCTACCCCCAGCAGCCATTGGGAGACAGATGGTGCTTAGCGCAAGATGTTTAATCAAACAGTGACAACCTGAGCGCAGCCACAATTAGCCTCTGACACCCAAGTGAACTGCAGATGAAGAGCCCAGAAGCCTCTGATTTCCTGTTGGTCCCCTGACACCCAGTGACCATCACTCTGGGTCCACAAAACTGTCAAGCAAATGAGCATCCTGTGTACACAGCAGCCACCAGTGGCAAGCACCTGGGGTGAATCCCAGGGAGGATTAGCCGGTGCGAGCACCATTCCATATCCGGAGGAGCCATGGAGAGGGCCCCAGTCATAAGCCTTGTACCTGAAGGAAGAAATTAGACCCTCAGAGGCAGAGATGAACCCCCTGTCTCTTTACCCTTGTTTATTCCCAGGGGCTGGGAGTGGTAGGTGTCCTTTTTTAAAAAAAATAACTTCTTACTTTGTATTGGGGTATAGCCAGTTAACAATGCTGTGATAATTGCAGGTGAACAGTGAAAGAGTTCAGCCATATGTATACCTGTTTCCATTCTCCCCCAAACTCCCTTCCCATCCAGACTGTTGCACATCATTGAGCAGAGTTCCATGCGCTATGCAGTATGTCCTCATTGGTTATCCATTTTAAATACAGCAGTGTACATGTCCATCCCAAACTCCCCATCACTCCCTCCCCTTCTTTCCCCCTGGCAACCATGATTGTTCACTATGTCTCTGAGTCCCTTTCTATTTTGTAAGTTCATTTGTATCATTTCTTTTTAGATTCCACATATAAGGGATGTCATATGATATTTTGCCTTCTCTGTCTGATTTACTTCACTCAGTATGACAATCTCAGGGCTTCCCAGGTGGCGCTAGAGGTAAAGAACCCACCTGCCAATGCAGGAGATATAAGAGACCCAGGTTTGATCTCTGGGTTGGGAAGAGATCCTCTGGAGGAGGAAATGGCAACTCACTCCAGTATTGTTGCCTGAAAAATCCCATGGGCAGAGGATCCTCATGGGCTATAGTCCACGGGGTCACAAAGAGTCAGACATGACTGAAGTGACTTAGCACTTAGTATGACAATCTCTAATCTCTAGGTCCATCCATGTTGGCTCTATTTCATTCTTTTTAATGGCAGAGTAATAGTTCACTGTATATATGTACTACATCTTCTTTATCCATCCCTCTGTTGATGGACATTTAGGTTGCTTCCGTGTCTTGGCTACTGTAAACAGTGCTGCAATGAACACTGGGGTGCATGTACCCTTTGGGATCGTGTTTTTCTCTGGATATATGCCCAGAGGTGGCACTGCTCTATTTTTAGTTTTTTAAGGAACCTCCATACCATTCTCCATAGTGGCTATACCAGTTGGTGAGTATTCTTGAAGGACTTACAAATCCTCTGTAGGGAATTTTTCCCTCAGCTACCTCATGCTATATACATGCCAGCTGATACCTACTGTTAAAAAAAAAAGAAAGAAAGAAACAGAGAAAGAATTGACCCTTTTCTACTTAATGGTCGGTTCCCTTGAGCTAATCAAACATACTCTAAAGTCTAATAAATTGTTTTTGGATCCTAGGTCCAGCGCACATCTAGTGGGCCAGTCTCTTAACCCACTGAGCCTCAGTGTTCTCAACTCTATAATGGGCCTATTAATAAATAGTATCTATCTCCTAATGTTGTGTAAGGATTAAATCTGATTCCAGTAAAACCTCTAACAAGTGGGCCACAATAGCAAGTGCCTAGTAAAGGGAATCATTATTAATAAATGTCCCAATTATTACTGCATATGCTCAGCCCTTGTATTACAGATCTGTGTGAGTGAAAGAACTGGGAGAGGCATTTGACACTTTTGCATCCAACTTCAGTCAACTTCTTCACCCTCTGAGCCTCAGTCTCTCTCATCTATAATAAAGGGATGAAAAGAGTACTTACTTTATTAGCAAATATTGTATATTGGATATTTGAAAGTGAAAGTGTTAGTCACTCAGTCATGTCTGACTCTTTGCAATCCCACGGACTGTAGTCTGCCAGGATCCTCTGTCCATAAAATTTTCCAGGCAAGAATACTGGAGTGGGTTGTCATTCTGTTCTCCAGGGGATCTTCCCGACCCAGGAATTGAACCCAGGTTTCCTACACTGTGGGCAGATTCTTTACTATCTGAGCCACTAGGGAAGCCCTGTTGGATATTTAATATTAGATAATGTTTGATATTATAGACATGAAATGTGCTTCATGTATATGAAGAACTGAGTTCAGAGTCTGACACACAGTAAACACTCAATAAATATTAGCTGCCCTGCGAGGATGGTGAGGGATCTTCCTTTTTCCTTCTCTTTGCCTTGGCACATACTGGTCACACTCTCTGGGAGCCCTCCCTTTTCTTGTGTACCTGTTAAACCACTGCCCACCTTTACCGAATGGGAGCTATGATGCTATTTTTTTCATTATTGCTTTATTAACTGGCTCACTTTGCAGATCTGGAAATTGAGGTTCTGAGAAGGGAAGCAACTTGTCCAGGAGCACAGAAGTGTCTACGTGAGAACTCAGTCTAATCCCGAGGGGTCTCCTAACAATATTGGAAAAGCTAAGGATGCTTTCTTTCTTCAGTTTTATCAAGATATCATTGGCATACATCACTGCATAAGTGTAAGGTGTACAGTATGATGGCTGACTTACGTATAGTATGAAATGATTACTCCAATAAGTTTAGTTGACATCGTCATCTCATACAGATGCAATACAAGAAAAAGAGAACACAGAGAAGGAAACAAAAATAGTTTTCCTTGTGATGAGAACTCTTAGGATTTACTCTCTTAACAACTTTCATATGTAACATACAGCAGCCTGAAGGACACTTTTACTGACCAAGTAAGAAAAATGAGTCAGAGGTCTCTTCTAGAGCCAGTTCTCCAAACCTCAAGAACTACACCAGGAGAAGCCCCACCTAGATTCGTGCTGTTGCCTCTGCATCAGGCTTTTGCCTGGTTCAGTTTGTCGCCTTCACAGGACTGGTCATCAGACTCAAAGACACTAATTGAGACCATTTACCACACGCTCTCCCTGTACCAGGCACCATGCCAAGAGCTTTATCTGTGTGTGATTCCCTCTAATCCTCAAAATAGCCCTCTGGACCAGACACCACTGTTACCCTCATTTATCAGTTCCCCCTGCATTTACTTGCCCAAGGGTGCCATGAGAAATGTGAGGATCTGGAGCGCTAACCCAGCTCCTCCAGACTCCAAAATTCATGCCTCTCACTTTAACCCAAGCCCATCCTTTCTGATAACTCTTCTGCTCTGTGTTTTCTGGCCAGTCACCTCAAGCCCTGCCCACATCTGTCTCTGTGACAAAAGCCTCAGAGCTGAGAAAACACAGCTGCATCCCTCACTTGGTACAAAACTTGACCCAGAATGGCACCATCAAGTGCTCTCAAAATGCTTCTTAGACTTCCCAGCTGTGCCATCTTGGGCAGGTGGCTCACCCTTCCTGAATATTAGTTTCTCCTCATTTGTAAAGTGGAGATCAGAGAATGCTTGCACTGCCATTTTATATACTTCTTTAAATCAACTCACTTTTTAAATAAAGTTATTTTATACACAGGCTTTGATCACTGCCCTAAATGGAAAAATAACATTCCTCTAATACCATTTAAATTAAATGCATAACTTTGAAAGTAAAAATGTTCACCAGCAAATCTCATAAAATCATCTCATCTATACAAAGCCACCCAGCACACAGTAGATGCTCAATATATGGCAGTCATAAGACAATGAAGCTTGGCACTGAGAAGTGTGGTTTGGAGACATTTGAGTAGTTGGCCAACTTGAATGTGGTTTCCCAGTTGAGAATCTAGTAGTTGTCGTGGTTACCCAAAGAAGCTGCCCCTGGTCAAAAAGCCAGAATCAATTTTACTGACAAGAGAAGGCCAACTGATTGGCCCTTGGCCTAGATGCTGACTCCCTTCTCCCCATTGCCCTGAGTCAGACTGACTGGCCTGGGGTGGCAGCCATCTTAGCTCTTGCTGACTAGGCAACTGCAAAGGCAGGCTTGGTTGACAGTGGTTTAGTCGCTAAGTTGTGTCTGACTCTTGTGACTCCATGGACTGTAGCCCGCCAGGCTCCTCTGTCCATGAAATTCTCCAGGCAAGAATATTGGAGTGGGTTGTCTTGCTAGGTCTCAACTAGTCCTGGTCAACACCGGAAACGACTACTTCCTTAAGTTCTGAGGGAAAGGAAAGCTGCACCATGGATCCAGGTCCTAAGACTTCCTCAGGGCAAATCCCCACAGCGTTTTTGTTTTTTTTCTCCCATGATGGCAGACATCACCAATCCATCACAGCACTACCAAACACAGGTGTGATTTTGGGGAAAGTTTCAATATGGTGCCCAGCAGCCCCTACCAATCAATTGAAGATTTAATATTTTTGTCATCCCTGCCTCAAGCTCTGCTCTCATGCTAGGCATGAGATCCTAGAGCGATTCAAAGAAAGCAGGAAACACTGATCCTACTTTGAAAAGAATACATTCAAATGCTAAGTGTGGCGACAAGTAGTATAACAGTGAAGGACATGATAGTAAAGTTACAAAGAAAATTAAGGGGCTATCAAAATAAGAACTAGAATTTAAAAAGAACAGAGGCTGTTTCAGAGAACGGAAGAGACAACTGAATCATCAAGTAGTAAAGCACAATGTTTTTCCTCCACCAAACAGAGAAACAAAGAGGAGGCTGGAGGTGAAATACAGATGCAGCTAGAGGGATTGGGAATGAAGAATTTCCAGATAAGGTGACAGGACTGTAATGCCCAGAATGATCCATAGAGGTAAACAGGACTCTTCTATGGATTCGTTGAGAGCTCGGACTCTCTCCTATTCAGCTGTACTTCCAGCACGGGGTCTGGCCTCCAGCTCAATATTGTCTGCTGAACTGAACAGTGTCTTCAGGCCAGATGTGAAAAGTAACAACTAACATTTACAGAGTGCTCACCATGTTCTGGGAGCATTTTATACACTGTATTTCCTCTATCTTTCCATCAGTCTATGATGGTATCATTTATATTGATGCCAAATTCACAGCTGTAGGAAATGAGGCTCAGGGAGATTAGTCACTCTACTTCATAACTTCTTCCACTATGATTTGCAACTTTTAGCCTGTAAAGAGCAAAAGGAACAAACGGCCCTTCCAGGAATCTTGAAGGCATCTCTCAGGGATTACCTTCCTATGAGGTGGGGCCCCGCCACCTGATCTCCACTCCACCAGCCACAGTCAGTTTTATGCCTCTAACAACCAACTTCAGGAAGGACATTCCACATTCCCTGGCTTCTGCTCTGAACCAAGTGGAACAACAGGAAACAAGGATGGCCACTGGCCAGCAGGCAGTGCCTGGGGTTGGAAACCCTTTCCTGCTCCTCTCCTAGGAGCCCTCAGGAGGGCACAACCTCCTGAAGACCTCCTGACACCTTCCACAGAGGTCAAAAAAACTGAATACCAAGTCTTGTCAGCATCAGCTTCCCCACCACCCCACCTCCACTGGAGACAGATTTTCCTGATGCTGATGGGGTGGGAAAGGTCCAGAGGGGGTGGGGGCGGAGTCAGTCAGCAGATGCAGAAGCAGCCTGGGCATGTGGGGGTAGGTTAGGATGCATTTGTTTTCCTTGGGTTTTGTGGCTCCTTCTTTGGGGAAAGGAGAGAGCATCTTGAGCAGGGAAGAGTTTAAAGAGCAGTGAGGGAGCAGTTAAGGACAGGACAGCTGAGAGCTCTTAACCTAAGAGGACGCAGCACCTAGGCAGCAGTGTCTGTGGGAAAACAGGGAGGGGCACCGGGCTGCTTCTTGGGGAGGGGCACAACCTTGAGCTCTCAAGAGTACCTGGTGTTCCCAAGCGGCGTGGAGCAGAGCCCAAAGCCCCTTTCCTGTGGGCCTTTTTTAAAGGCATTCAGGAAACACCTCCAGGGGGTTCAGAATTGTCCTTTAGGCTCAGCTGGGGCACTCAAGGCACAACTCGTCAGAGGCAGGGGATGTCCCAAGCTGAGTGCTGTCCTGCCGCCAAGTTGAGCCCCACTCCTAGCACACAGCATGGGTCTGCTCTGCTCCTTGAGAAGCCACAGGTATCAGGCTGGGCTCTCGGGTCTTCCCTGATGTCCACCAGGAGGCTGGGCACCTCCGGGTAGTGGTAACACCTCCGGATGCCACTGATGCCACACATTCTCTGCAGTGGAGGCACAGATGACAGACATTGGCCTAAGGGTGGGAGAGTATACAAGAGGGTCATACTCCCCCTGGCCCTGCATCCCACAGGTTTGGGCCCACCATGCACTCAGGGCACTATAATCATCAAACACTGCAGAGCTGTACTCCTTGGGGAAGGCATCAGTTGTGTAGCTCTGAGCCCCATCACCCCCCACCACACACCTGATACTCTGCATCGCAGGTGTGGCAGCTGCAATGGAAACAATGCCTCCTTCCTCTTCTGGACCCTTTAGATGCAGCAACCTGGTGCCCTCCCCACCACAAGGGAACCAGGGCAGTAGCACCAGCCTGGTTCAGGATTCCAGAGCTAGCATCATTTTGTTTCCCCTTTCTCCACTCCAAGATCTGTAATTGAAAAGGTAACAGTAGGAAAGTGACAGCCCAAAAGAGGCAATGTCCCATCACACAATTCAGCCCCCACAGCTGACTAAACAAGGACACTGCTGATTTCTTGCTTGCAGGACTTGGAAATTGCTTTTCCTAAAAATCTGTCCTTGAGGTACCTTCCAGAAGCCACATAAATAACATGACCAGAATTGCTCACAATGTCAGGGGTCCTGCTGTATCTGTAGGACATGTGGACTGCCTCTTCTAGTGCAAAACATGGGCATCTAAAGGAGAGGGGGATTCATTTAAGTCACAGGGGATGGTGGCTGAAAGGGTTGAATGGTTCTCTTTTGGGAAATTCACAAGAACATGATTTAGAATGCAGAGAGAGAGGATTTATAGAAGGTAATCCCAGGAATTTAATCAGCCCAAATACACAACTCTGTTCTTTTTGGAAGACCTGCATGGACCAAACGGCTGTGGTATCAATGGCCTGCTCTAGTTCACATAACTGCCACTGCAGTCAGAAAGTGCTCTTTGATGTCTAACCTAAATCTTTTTGTAGCTTCAACTTGAGCTCCTTTCCTTCTTACAAATTCTATTAGCTGTCTGTAGGAAGAGAGGAGGCAGACAGGGAGGGAAAGAGGGAAGAAGAAAGCGAAAAGGGAGAAAGAGAAGGAAGGAGAGAGAGGGGAAGAGAAAAAATGTGTTATCCTTTAAACCAGCATTTCTACTTTGGAGAACTTATTCCACAGAAATATGCAAAGATGTTTATATATTTGTAAACATCTGTAGTGGCCAAAACTGTAGTGGCCAAAATAATAAAAACTCTGTAGCCAAAACTCTGTAGTGGCCAAAATAATAAAACAAGTAATGTCCTTCCATAGGTGAATATTTCATGAATATTGTTGACATGCTGCTGCTGCTGCTAAGTCGCTTCAGTCGTGTCCGACTCTGTGCGACCCCAGAGATGGCAGCCCACCAGGCTCCCCTGTCCCTGGGATTCTCCAGGCAAGAAGACTGGAGTGGGCTGCCATTTCCTTCTCCAATGCATGAAAGTGAAAAGTGAAAGTGAAGTTGCTCAGTCATGTCTGACTCTTAGCGACCCCATGGACTGCAGCCTACCAGGCTCCTCTGTCCATGGGATTTTCCAGGCAAGAGTACTGGAGTGGGGTGCCATTGCTTTCTCCATTGTTGACATAGGAAGATTCTAATTTCTAATTAAAAAAAAAAAAAACAGCTTGCATGACAGTATTAGTGTATGATCTCATTTTGCGGTGATGATCATATTACTAATTATATTTATAATTATAGGCATATAAATATCCTGGAGAAACAAACACCAAATGCTTAACCTCTGTTCTGGTTGCAGCATCGTAAACTATTGTAAACCAGTACTTAGAGCCTTAACACAACAGTTTGGGATTGTTTGTCCTGGTTCTTAGGCTGACTGGGCTCAGCTGGATGGCTCTTGCTCCAGGTCTCTAGCAGTTGCAGCAGAGGCGCAGCTGGGACTGCAGTTATTGGGGGTTCCACTGAGCTGGACATCCAAGCGTGCTCACTCACGTGACAACTGGTGTTGCATGTCAGCTATGAACTCACCTGGGGCTTTCAATCAGAGTCCCTACACACGGCCTCTGCAAGTGACATGGACTTCTCACAGTTGGACTCCAAGACAGAGCTTCCCAAAGCAAGTATTCTTTTGAAAAACTTACAGTCTAGTTTGCGCAATGTCACTCCCACAATAGTCTACTGGTTAAAAGGGAGTCACGGGACCAACTCTGAATCAAACGGAAGAGACTACACAAAGGCATGAATACCAGGAGGTGGTTCACTGAGGGCCATCTAAGCAACTAGATATTGTAATATTTCTAGGAAATAGGATTTGGACAGACTTTCACTTTCCAGGGTCTGATGTAATAGTTAAATGTACAAATGCAGGAGACAAAAAGCCTGGCTGTCCTGGCTCACCACTCGCTTTCTGAGTGACCTCAAACAAGTTACTTATAACCTCTCTGAGCCTCAAAGCTTTCAGATAACTGTTATGACCTCACAGGGTGGTTGTAAAGATTAAATTGAAGTATTGTGTGCAAGATGCTTAAAAATAAATGTTCAATAAAAGTGAGTTAATAATATTATTATGCAGTGATATGTTTAATTTTTGCAAGTATATTTTACTTTTATAATTGAAAAAAAATAATTTTCAAAGACCAAAAAAAAGAGACATGTAGCAGAATTAAGAGATGTAAACTCAGAACTCCCAGTCAGGGCTCTTCTGAGGAATCTGAAGGGACTCTTAGACCTCATAGACATAGAAAATACCTCAGGAAGACCTTGACCCTTCCCCTCTGCTCCAGTCAACCGTCCAGTGGTGGGGTCTGACAGCCCGACCTGTGTTGTTCTTTTAGCTGTTCCCCAAATCCTCTCAAATTTGTGTACGGTAAGCTGCAAAGTATAGGAAACGAATCCCCCCAATAATATAACCAAGAAGCTTTGCAATCACAAAACATGGGCTTTATATTACCCAAGAGCTTAAACCTGTCCAAAGACAACATTGACAGAAAGGATTTGTTTTTTAGAAGCATTGACATTTTGATCATGAAGTTCATGGGGACTTGCTTGGATGGGATTTGGTTGGGTTTCCACACAACAGATTCTTGGGCCAGTTAGTTTGAGGAAAAAACTAAGAAATGGAATTTCAGGTGGTGATGACTCGGGTTTCTTCGCTTATTCAACCTTTATAAATACAGGGCCTGTCAACACCGCTCCTTTTCTTTGGGGAAAAAACTGTCACAGTGGAAATGAAAGGATTTTTCAGTGTGAGGAATTATAGCAAATGTCAAACCTTAGAGTTGAAAATTCTACTTTCTGATTTCTTTTTCAGAAAATCAATACACAGGCACTGTTCCATTCCCCTCTGGGTCTCTGTGGCTCACACATCTCTCTCATCCCAAGGATGTCTTAAGTGTTCGTGATGTTGCCTTGGGGGCAAAACTACCTGCATGAAAGAAATGGGAAACTCAATGGCTGCGGGTTAGTTTCTCGAGAGATGCAATTACTAGGAACTTAAGGAAATGTCAAATATGAATAGCTGGCAATTTCATCTGAAGTTGATGACTTGCCTGGCTTAAAGGACTAATTAGATGGAGCTTGAATATTTTTAAAGAGTTTAGTTATGAAAGATGTTTAGCACCACACTACAAATAGGTTTCGATGAAGAAATAAGAGATGGTGGTGAAGAGTCACTCTCTGCAGAATATATACAGTCAGCTCTCTGTATTTGTGAATGGCAACCCAGAGAGTCATCTGTACTCTACAATTTTATACACAGGACTAGAGCAGTGGTAGATTTTGGTATCACAGGGGGGTCCTGGAACCAATACCCTGTGGATACTAAAGGATGACTGTATGACATTTTTTTCTGGGGAGACTTCAGCATTTATTCATTCTGTCCCCCCTTATAAGGCGGGAGCAGAGCAGGGACATGAGAGAGAGCGTGGGCATTATTTAATGAATGGAAAAAGAGGTTCTGAGAAATAATGGCACTTTTCTAAGTCAGAGGCAACCTAGAGAACAGAAATCACTTTTCTCTGGCTGGAAACAAAGTGGAACGTGATATGCCATAAAGTCAGACAAAGCTGGATAAGTAAATTTTTGAAATTTCAGGATTAATAAAACAAAGAATTTTGCTTTAATGGGCCTCTTTTCTTAGGTGTTGACTTAAAGTTTACTTATAATGTTTCTTCATTATACAGGGTGTAGCGTACCTGCATGGTACTCCCACCCCTGTTTAGAAGTATTGATATTATCAAGTGGTTTTGAGCTTGGGTATTAGTCCTGGGTTTGAATACTGGATAATTAATATAATTGGTACCTTAACTCTCCACCACTTCAAAATGTAATTTCCAAGTGCCTTGAACAAGAACAAGGACGGCACAGACTTAAACAAATAAATCAAAAACCTGACAATGCCAAGTACAGAGAGGTCATGAGCAACTGGAACACTCATAGTCTACTGCTGGGAGTGCAGGTTAGTAACACCACTCTACGGAGCAGTTCAGCAACATCCGGTAAAGGCGAAGGTGCACATACTCTGAAACATAGGAAACACACTTCTAATATGTATACACTACCTGAGAGAAACTCTCACATGTAGCTACTTCTCATGGAGAGCCATATCAAGGTATTAACTATAGCAGATTGTGAGAGCAAAATCCTGAAACCAGTTTAAATGCGTGTGAGTGTATATATATACACATATAGATGTCCATATAATATGTCAGTGTATATATACACTGTAGACAGCTAGATGTATATGTCTATGCAATATGTGTATATATACATAGAGACATATATAGACATACGTTTGTATATGCATAAATATGTCTATGGATAAGTGAATAAATAAATTCTGGCAAATTTATTAATGGGATTGCTCTATAGTCATTAAGATGAGTCAAACAGATCTACATGTATCAGTAAAAATAGATCTCAAAAGCATCTTGTTGAGTGAAAAACAGCATCATGTAGAGTGGCAGGTTCTGCATAAAAAAAAGTTAAGATTATGCAAATGTGGCCCCAGAGACAACAGCACTGTGGCTGCCTCTAGGGAGGGAATGGGAGAAGGAAAGGATGAGCTGGAACAATTTCAAAGAAGACTTCAACTGTGAATATAGCATCATTCCTTCTTTAAAAACAAAATTAAAGCATATGTGGCAAGATGTTAACATTTGTTTAATCTGAGTAATGAATACGCCAGGGTGTGTATACTACATTTTCACTTGTGAACTATTGTGAAATAATTTTAAAGATGCATGCAAGAAAGACAGCCCTGGATACCAGCCCTGCCACTGCACTTCAAACAAGGGACATAAATTCTCTGAGACCCTTGTTTGCAAACTATGACTGCTAAGTCACTTCAGTCGTGTCCGACTCTGTGCGACCCCAGAGATGGCAGCCCACCAGGCTCCCCCGTCCCTGGGATTCTCCAGGCAAGAACACTGGAGTGGGTTGCCATTTCCTTCTCCAATGCATGAAAGGGAAAAGTGAAAGTGAAGTTGCTCAGTCATGTCCGACTCTTCGCGACCCCATGGACTGCAGCCCACCAGGCTCCTCCATCCATGGGATTTTCCAGGCAAGAGTACTGGAGTGGGGTGCCATTGCCTTCTCCGAAAACTATGATTAACAATGTTCAAATTTCAGAGTTGGTTGTAAGTTAATGACAGTCAAGTGTAGAATGACTTTCAGATGTTATCCATTGGGATATCCTTTTAGAATGAGTCCCTAATGACTTTGCAGATGTATCTTACTCAGAGAGATATTTGCTTCTTAAAATTGATCAGAAATTATGTGGATGCATTTCAAAACAATTCTGATCTCCAGAAAAATAATGTATTACTATTCTTTTTGCAAAACTATATACAACATGTATTACACAGACATGTAAAGCACTAATTATTTAACTATGATTGCCCTGAGGGAGGGGTAATTGGGTGGTTGGAGTATAAGAGTGGAAGGAAATTTTATCTTTCTCTCATATTAACTTTAATTATGTACCATGTGTATAGACTACTTATTCTAAAAATAAATATAATTTATTTAAAAAATAATTTAAGGGTCATAATCTTCTCCATTCTAAACCCACTTACAAAGGAAAGGTCTTAAAATCTAAGTTCTAAAGATTCTCTAGAGGTCATATAGTCCAATCTCCTACCTGAGCACAGGAAATGCCATTCCAGCCCCATATCCTCCTTGAAGTCAGACGAAAGAAAGAGCACAGGATTAAGGATTAGGAGATCTGAGTTTGTTTCCTGTCACATGAATTACTAACTCTTGGCTCTAAGCGAGTTCCTTATGTTCTCTGAACCTCAGTTTCATTTCAGAAATGAGGACAACAGCAGCACCACTGTTGTGACTGCGTGAGGACAGACAAAGTACAATGAGAACATGAAATTTTGTCATATAGTATCAGGATGTTTATATGAGATGCAACTGCAGTGCAGAAGTTTCCCTCAAGAACATGGGTTCAGTCCCTTTGATTTCCGTGGGAGTGCCCAAGACACTATTCCTAAGGGGCCCCTAGTAACCAGTAAAGTCACCTTGCTTCAGATGTAAACCAGATTCTCTTCTCTCCACAGCAAATATCCTAACCGTGATCATCCTCTCTCAGCTGGTGGCTAGGAGACAGAAGTCTTCGTACAACTATCTCTTGGCACTTGCTGCTGCTGACATCTTGGTCCTCTTTTTCATTGTGTTCGTGGACTTCCTATTGGAAGATTTCATCTTGAACATGCAGATGCCTCAGGTACCCGACAAGATCATAGAAGTGCTGGAATTCTCATCCATCCACACTTCCATCTGGATTACTGTCCCATTAACTATTGACCGGTATATTGCAGTATGCCACCCGCTCAAGTACCACACGCTCTCCTACCCAGCCCGCACCCGGAAAGTCATCGTAAGTGTTTACATCACCTGCTTCCTGACCAGTATCCCCTACTACTGGTGGCCCAACCTCTGGACTGAAGACTACATCAGCACGTCCATGCATCATGTCCTTATCTGGATTCACTGCTTCACTGTGTACTTGGTACCCTGTTCCATCTTCTTCATCTTGAACTCCATCATTGTGTACAAGCTCAGGAGGAAGAGCAATTTTCGCCTCCGTGGCTACTCCACGGGGAAAACCACTGCCATCTTGTTTACCATCACCTCCATCTTTGCCACCCTCTGGGCCCCACGCATCATCATGATCCTCTACCACCTTTACGGGACGCCCATCCAGAACCGCTGGCTGGTGCACGTCATGTCCGATGTTGCCAACATGCTGGCCCTTCTGAACACGGCCATCAACTTCTTCCTCTATTGCTTCATCAGCAAGCGGTTCCGTGCCATGGCAGCCGCTACTCTCAAGGCCTTCTTCAAGTGCCAGAAGCAACCCGTTCAGTTCTACACCAACCATAACTTTTCCATAACAAGTAGCCCCTGGATCTCACCGGCCAACTCACACTGTATCAAGATGCTGGTGTACCAGTATGACAAAAATGGAAAACCTATAAAAGTATCCCCATGACCCCATAGGTTTGACACCTAGTGCCTCTGCATAATCCATTGCCAGATGGGAATGTGGCCCATCCTGTGGCTGAAGAGCTCTCCTTAAGAGTGCTAACCTGATTTCCTGTCTCCACAGACTGAGCACCTTTCAGACTGGTAGATGAGAAAAGGTGGAGGAGAAAAACAACAAAAGCTTGAATCTTGTTCTCATTTATGCATTTGTTTCCACCGAGTCATGTAGATAGCAAAAGTCTCTACCAGCTTGAAGATGTCATTGGAGGTTGTGTCATTCTCCTGTTGCCTGTAAGGACACACCAGAGAGAAATAGTCTATGGACTTAAGCTTGGCATCATCCAGTCACTGGGAACTGCTCATTTATGTGACACATCAAGCCACAGTAACACATAGCTGAGCCCACACTCTTCTTCCGAGAACTGAGATCATCCATCATTTCCCTGTGTTGTTACCAGCAGCTAACAATGCAGACCGATTCGGGAATTGTCCAAGGCTCCCTTTGTCCTAGGGAGGGTTTTGGTCTTGAAGTGGCCCTGATATACCTATCTGCAGAATGACACTGAGGGGGCAGGGGAGGATTGAATCCTGCACAAACTCTGGCCAGAGTTTCTGTGAAAATGCTCCAACCAACAGAACCATGACCCTCAGACCCTCAGGGGTCTAAGATCCAGTCTTTCTATTTGCCATCATGTATAGGTTGTATCTAACACCTCCAAAACAAAGACCCTGCCTGGTGTGCAGGGCCATAGGAGGAATTCTTGAGCCCAGAAAAACAAAAAATAAGCCCACTCTTGCCATTGTTTCAATCCACCCTTGAGTCAGCTGTGTATGATCTCTTTACTGAAATAGCTTCTTCTTGCTGTGCCACTCAAGCTTCCTGGAGAAGCCTTTATGTGTAGTGTTGCCAACCCTGCCACCCTGCTTGCTGAAGCCCTCACCAAACTGTTTTATTTGAAGTGACTTTTGAACTGGATTTAATTTTCGAGGGTCAGGAACAGTAGCTCTCCAGGTGTGAAAGGAGGCAGTCTCAGCTCCACCCCGCAGCCCAGCTGGCATTGCCATTTGGTAGCAAATGGTGATGAGAAGGTGCCCATGTTGTCTGCATGTCTGCCCTTTGATGCACATGGCTCAAAAGGGTGGTGCCAGTTTTCAGTGATGCTATTTAACCCAGATCCTTTGCAAAATAATACAATATGAATTTATTTATTTTTCCCTTGCCTGTACAAGGCAAGAACAGTTCTAGGGTATAATTAATGGAGGTTTCCCTGGGAATTACCACTCATGTGTGCATACACACAGACTTGAATACATTAGGCTCCTGTGTACACCATGGTGTGTTTTGAAAGAAAAATCTATGCTGGAGTTTTTCTCAGTTTTTTTTTTTTAACCTTCTTCCAGATTACCAGTATTTGAAGTTATCCCTGTTCTGAAAGAAGTATTCCAACATGATTTTGGAATTGTATGATATTTTTGGTGACCCAACAAAAAGCAGAGAGTCCACTTGAAACACTCGGTTCCTCGGGCTGGATTTTTACTGCACTTTTGTCCCTAAATTGGAAGACACATCTACCCTTTTAAAGGGAACTTGCAATAAATGAGCAGGGTAGAAAAGGCTCCAATGCCACATAATCCCGAAACTTCAGCCAATACCCTCAGCATTAAATCAGTACAACTTTAGGTTACGTTCACCCTAAAGATCCTAATTCCTACTCTGTTTAAATGATTGCAGAAGAGTCTCGTCTCACCCAAAGATTAGTTCTGAAGTCAGTGGAAAAAATCTGGCAGAGCCAAAGTTACCTCTGCAAAGTTCTCAGGAAGGATCCATGTTGGAGACCATATTCTATCCCTTAAAATTCCTAACTCAGATAAGTTTTTTTTACCCCAGCATTGGAACAGTTTGCTGTTTCTTCCACTGAAGACAGGACAGAATTGACTTACATTTAGAGACCGTATTGTGTGACTCCATTGTATTTGAGAACGTTAGGATCACACTGGTGCAGCAAGGTGCTCCCACTAAAAGATGTTCATGGAAGTTTGAATGAGGGAAGAGCAGATTCGTATCTTCCAGGTCACACTCTCCCCAGGGCAGTGTGCATCGTGTGGGAGAATGGGCAGATTTCCCGTTAAGTTACATTTCTGTTTCTTTTTTTGCCAAGCATGTGTAGTCAGGTACCTGTTCATTAACTGTGTGTATGATATGACTCCATCACACCCCTTTGTGAATGAACCAAAGGCTACCTACACCTAATATATATAAGTATTTATTTGATTATTTATTTTTAAACAATAGGTCTGAAAAATGCTAGTTTGAGCTATACATGAATGAGTCACTGTGCAATATCTATAATGGTTAAGCAATTCCTTTTTGAGAATGAATGTAAGATGAAAAATATGTATGTGGATCTCAGTGCTCTCTGCTCCACATTTTTAGGTGTGTGTAAAAATTAATTATTGATGTTTAAAAAGTAAAAGCTGAGTGTGTATTTGGAATGTTTTCCTCATACACTCATTTATTACTTCTCTTAATAATAGAGGCTATACCAATTAGTATTTGATCTCTTGTCCTTCTGACTGTATTTTATATTTTGATACAATAATATTTAAAAGAGGTCTGATTTTTGAAGGCAGTCCATGAGGAGTTGTCTTCTGGTTATCATGCATACAAATGCCTGTTGGCTTAGGTTGATACGTATCTCCTAAAATTTATCTCAAATAATATAAGGACTTTTAATTTATTCTTATTTATAGTAATAATTGTGGACAAAATTTAAAAGCTTTTTAAAGAGAAAACAAACTTTTAAGCCTTTTCTTTGAGGCCAGTTTTGGAAATATAGCTTTGAGTTTTGAAGCCTGTCACATAAACAGCTGCTGTTGATGGCACATAAGCAATTGCCTTATATCAGGTTTTTGTGATGCCCCTTTCAAAGACTGTTAACTAGCGTCCCTCCTGTATGATCTGTGTCCTTGGTTGGACATGCAGTGATGCTACACATGTACACACTGTGTCTTTCTACTGAACAACTCAAGGACTGAGCTGCCTAATGGGAAGGAAATAAGGAGGATGACAAAGAAACCGTAAAAGACAGACCATGAGAAGGCACGAAGTTCCATCTTGCAAACACTCTGCAAGTGGAAACTTACTTTGCACAGTTGGTGCCCACTGGTCCAACCTGAGGGGCCTATCTGAAGTGAATAAGAGACTCTAATGTTGGTTATTCCAGTTCAAAGAATGGGAAAAAATGTTACCATAAAAAAATAGTAAATGTTCATATTTTCTTAATTAGATATTATACTGTGTTTGGACTTGTTTGTATTATAATAAATTCTAATATGGTGCACAACTGGGGTTTCGTATATGCATATATGCTCAAGAGATGGCAGAACTCAAATTAAAATTTTGAAATAAGTATCTTCCTTATACTTTGTGCTGGTGCTAGAATGAAATCTGCGTCCCACCTGCCCCTGGTTATCCAGGTATATTCCAGAATTGAAGACTATTGAACTCTGCTTTCTATAATCCTAAACTAGGGATTTCCCCGGTAGTCCAGTGGTTGAGAATCCACCTTGCAATGCAGGGAACACAGGTTCAGAGAACTAAGACCCCACATGCCATGAAGCAACTAAGCCCACACGCTGTACTACTGAGCCTGCGCACTCCAGAACCTGAGCACTGCGACTACTGAGTTGCCACTACTGACCCAGCGTGAGACACAATGAAAGGTTCCCCGTGTCGCAGGGAAGCCCAGATGCAGCCAAATAAATAAATAAACAAGCATTTTTTTTTTAATCCTAAATTAGGTATCTTACTGGGAGTAAATCTGAATTCTCTCTGATAACATCCCCTAGGCATCTTTGAGATAGGGAGGGCTATAACCATGGTGGAAATCTAGCAGAACGGCTAAGAATTTAGGCTCTGAAGTCAGAGGGTCACAAGTTCAAGTCCTTGTTTCTCCAAATACTATCTGGGTTGCCTTGAACAAGTCCTTGAAGATCTCTGAAATATCGTCCTCATGCAGAAAGTGGTGTAAAAGTTAACTTTTCCCAGGTAACTGCAAGGTAAGCAGACACTCTCAAGGTCAGGAAACCAAGGTTTGGAGTGAGTCATTGTTGGCTACAACTTTGCAGGCTCTACCACTTTCTAGCTGTGTAGCCTTGGGCAATGTTTTCAATCTTTTGGAGTCTCAGTTTTCTCTTCATAAAACAGGGCTAATCGTAATTCTAGTATATACTTTATGGGATGATAATTATTAATAGTACAGTTAAAAAGAGCCTCCATTGTACATTCTCTTACAAGTGAGGATGCGAGGCCCAAAGACATCAATGATTTGTCCAGAGTAGAACCCAAGCCACCCAACACTTTATCCTTTCCACTCTACCTCATTGCACCTCTGCAAGATTCTGACTCATCCCTTCCAAAGTTCACATCATTTTTGTGCCCTTTTTAGAGTTGGGTATATTACCTAGTTTTCCAACTCTTCAAATACAGGTCATCCAAGCATGAGATATATTAAACAGCATCATAATTAAAACACTTAATTTGACCTTTCCCTGTGAGGT
Organism: Bison bison bison; assembly: GCF_000754665.1. Taxonomy (NCBI): domain Eukaryota; kingdom Metazoa; phylum Chordata; class Mammalia; order Artiodactyla; family Bovidae; genus Bison; species Bison bison. The sequence goes on along the minus strand of NW_011494644.1, from coordinate 2,436,634 downwards.
AGGATTTTTTTCATTGACTCTATCAGGAATCCTAACCACAGCTCTCAAACTAGCTATGCATTTCCCATACATACCACCATCAATTCTGACAGCCACCGACAAACTATTGTCATAACCTATCTTTGCATCAACCTGAAGAATGAAAGTAACTTACAAGTTGAGAGGGAAGTACAAAAAAGCAAAGATTTTGCTAAGAAGGTTGCAAACAGAAGCTGATAGGCATGACCACGTTATTCTCATTAATTTTGTTCACCAACTCAGGGAGGCAAGATAAAAGTGAGTTGAAGGAGGTTGAACTGCTAAATAATAATCCTTTTAGTAGTACACTTGGTTAAATGTGATGGCTCAACCTCTGTGAGGGTGTACAATTAATCTGAGTACTTGCCAGACACAACAAGGGGGATAAGAGTTGCATGTCTATGGGATAAATAGACACTGAATTTCCTGGGTTTATTGAGAGAATTTGTCACCGTCATGCCAGAAAAAGAGAAAGAAAACTTTTCTGATTCAAAAAGAGCACAACAAGTCTACAGGGAAGAAAGATGCCATCTGACCAACTCTGCATGAGGCATTACCTTGTCTATGGGGCTTTGTTACCTAGTGAATGGCAGAAACATAATATTTTTCTCCACTGGGGATAGAACAAGAGGGAATGAGACTTAAACTGCAGTACAAAGGATCCAGATCAAACCAAAGAAGAAATTTTTGCAGTGATGTCTATTAACTCCACAAATGGTTTTCCATGGGGATTCTTAGAATCTGCTTCTCTGGATGTATTTCCAAATGAATTGTACAATAATTAGAGTCTTGGAGAGAAGCAAATCTCACTCAGATGATTTCAATAAAAAGACTTTAACAAAGAGACTATTAAATAATGGTCTGAGCAAGATCATGGCAACTCTAAAAAGAGCTATTGTGGAACCCAGGAACTAGAGATAATAGGAAGACTTACCTTCCTAGGCCTGATGGGGTAATGAGAGGAAACAGTTGTTACTGCAGTTCAAAGTAGGCTGTGCTTTGTAGAAGGGGCCCTCCAGCAAGCAGGTCCCATGCTGCTGCCAGAGATATAATGCCAGAGAGGAAGGAAGTGACACCCCAACCTCTTTTTTCCTTCCCACTGATATCATACAGATGACTCCACTGGCTGATCTCAAAGAGAAGTCAGCCAGGAAAAGTACAGGTGATATAGTCCATAGTGGCCAGATCCCAAGGCACAGGGCAGTGAAAAATCAAAGGTGAAGTGAGATAGGAAACAATTACAGAATAACAAGCAAAGGTTAAATTCTTATTTTACTATCACCAATGCTGGACAAGATCTTAGAGATTACTTCACTCAAATATCAAAAGAAAGAAAGCTAAGAGATCCCTTTGTCCAAGATTACATGACCTAGATGTTTGGCAAGTCCAGTATCCAATGATTTCCTAGCACATTCCCAGAAACATATGTTATAGACCTTTACAAGCTTGCTTTCTAAACTTCATCATTAGAAATTTCTTTCATTAATCTTTAGCATCTCCAATGACTAGACTGTCAACTTGAATATGTCTAGGAATGCAAATGAAGAATATCAAGAGAGTGGGCATTTATTCAATATCCATGTGTCCCAGGCACTGCCATGGTCATTGATTTATTTGACTAATATTTATTGAAATACACTATGTGCCAAGATCTATTCTAGGCATAGTGATTCAAGACAGATTCAGTGAACAAGACAGATAGGGTCCCTGCCCTAGTAGGGGAGACAATACACAAAGAAGCCAATAAAATAATTTCAGATAATGATATATTCTAGGAAATAAATAAAAGTAAGTGACTCAGGTCACATAGAAAGAACAGCAGACAAGTTAATCAGGGAAGGTCTTTTTGAGAAGATAACAGAACTGGAATCCAAATTAAAAGGAAACATCCATATAAAGAGCATTCCAGGCTAAGAGGGAAAGGACAGAGTTCTTGAAATGGGAATAACTGAGTACTCAAGGAACAAACAGAAGACTAGCATTGCTGAAGCATAGTGATCCAGTAGAGAATGGTGTTGAAAAAGACAAGGAGGGGTGGGCAGAAGCAAAATCATGTAGAGCTTTGTGGGCCCTGGTAAGGAATTTGTGGGAAGACAGGGTAGAATTTTAATCAAAAAGTTGATGTGATCTTATTTCATTTAATCAGCATAACTCTGAAAATGTTGTTACCTCCATTTTTCAGATGAGAAAGCTAAATCTCTGGGGATTAAATTAAGCTTGTTTTAATACAAGGTCATAGTGAGTAACTTACAAATTGTTATTTAAGCCCAGTCCTGTCTAGTTCCATGAAACACTTCATCAGGCCACTGTGACACATTTTTCTTGACATCCCAACACTCTCCTGAATTAGCAGTTTGTTCCCATTAGCATTTTCACCATCCAAGGTTGCTATTTCAGCTAAAGTCATCCTCTAATTCCAGTAATGGGGATTCAGAAACCACCAGGTCATATTATCATATGGTCTATTTCATGATCCAAATCATGTGTCTCATGAAATCTGACAGAGTATCAGCCAAACAAGATTATGAATGAAATGATACAGGCTCTACTAGAGGGCAAGGCATTAAGTACATACTTTTTAAAACTTTCTTGAACCACCCTCAGTAATATTTTCGAAGTCATTGTCTTGTAAGTGGTTTTGTGTGCAGATTTCAACTCTTAATCTTTCTCCAGTTTAAGTACTGGTCTTTCCAAATAAAAAAGCCAATGCTTCTGTCCAAGGTGCTGATGTGATTGGGCCACAAATTTGGTTTAAGCATTAACACTTAATGTAACAAGTGTTTCATTTAACATTAAGCATATGTTAAGAAGATTTTATGTATGAAGATTCAGATTTTGTCCCCCCTTCATTAAAAAAAGGTATTGGGACAACATTATTTACCTTATGAAGCAATTTTAAATCGGATTTCTTACAGAAACAAAATCCACTGTGGTCTTGCTCTTCTACCTCACAGGAGCATTGCATGGGCAGAGTGTGTAAAAAATGTAGAATCACAGACCTCAATGGGCTTGCTGAACCAGAATCTGAATTTCAATACAATCCCAAGATGATTCATACACATATTAAAGTTTGGGGCGCACTACACTGTTACACTTTTAAACAGTGGTTTCACACCATTGAGAAGCTTTTGAAAAATCCGAATCCCAAGATGAAATCCAGAGAGCAGTATTTTTTAAAGTTCTTCAGATAATTCTAGTGTTCAGCCAAGAAGGAGATTTTTTTTATACTGAAGTATAGCTGATGTACAATTATTATATAAGTTACAGGTATGCAATATAGTGATTCACAATTTTTTAAGTTTACACTCCACTTATAAAGTATTGGCTATATTTCCTGTGTTGTACTCTATTGTGTTGTATTCTTGCAGCTTATTTTATACATAGGAGTTTATACCTCTTATTCTCCTACCCTTATCTTGCCCCTACCCTCTTCCCTCTGTCCACTGGTAGCCACTAGTTCGTTCTCTATACCTGTGAGTCTATTTCTTTTTTGTTACATTTATTAGTTTGTTTTATATTTTAGATTCTTCATATGAGTGATATCATAATTATTTGCCTTTCTCTGTCTGACATATTTCACTTAGCACAATATCCTCCAAGGTCATCCATATTGTTGCAAATGGCATGTTTTCACTCTCCTCATGAACACTTCCATATCTTGGCAGTTGTAAATAATGCTGCTATGAAAATCAAGGTGTGTGTATCTTTTTTAAATTAGATTTTTGGATATATTCCCAGGAGTAGAATTGCTGGATCATATGGTAGTTATATTTTTAGTTTTTTTGAGAAATCTCTATACTGTTTTCAACAGATGCTGCACAAATTTACATTCCCACCAACAGTGTATGAAGGTTTCCTTTTCTCAGGGGAAGATTCTTCCCAAAGAAAACTTTATGTCACTATCATAAATGAAAACTGGTATCACCTGCCATAAACAGATAGCCACCATTAAAGAAAAAGGTCAAAGACTGTCAGTAATTCTTACCTTACATAACTATCAGAAACTGATATCTACTCTCTGTTTGTTTGTTTTTTTTAGAAAAGGTAGATGTTAAGGGCCTATTACCACCATATTGAGAATTTTCTTTAACCTAAGCAGAAGAATTAATAGCAAAATAGAAAGGTAGAATTTTTTTTCGCAGTGTGCTTCAGTGTAATGGCCATCTCAGTCCGCTCATACACCCTTTGTGTTATGAACACTAAACTTTGAGAAACGTGGGAGTCTGCAGTAGTTTCTTTATTTCAGTGATTCCCAACATCAGGTGCACTTTAGACTCACCTAGAGTTTTTATGCCTGTGTCCTGACTCTACCCCCAGATGCTTTAAATCAGAACCTCTGGGAATAGGCCCAAGGCATCAAAATGTTCTAGAACACTTCCAGGTGCTTCTGATGTACATCCAGAATTGAGAATCTGCTTGCCTACTTGGTAACACTTGAAGAACTATAAGAACTGAGAAATTACAACATCGCTTTCCCAAATAATCTGTCATCAGGCCAGTTTCCTCATTCAAACTCTCCACAGTTTGTTGAGGTTTCATGGCATTTGCACTTCTCACTGTTGAAGAATGAGGGGGCTGACAAGTCATATCCATCTATCCCCTCACTCTCATTGTGAAACCAACTGAGAAACTGATTCAAGAAATATACTAGTGAAGATCAATTATCAGCTCTATTACTGGAAGGGTAGGTTGGAAAACGTCAGTTGAATTCAAGGTCAATGAATTTCCTACCCAACCAGTTTAGATCTTAGTTCAAACATCCCTGAGGGAATCTGGAACTGTATACAAGACAGTTACCCAGATGATTGCAGGCAGAGTTTCTGTTCCCCAAGTAGATCGCTACTAGTGGGGACAATTCGAGATGGACATCCATAGCCTCCTCTAGAAGCCAAGCTTGGATCACAATGCAGTTAGGGTTCCAATATGGGAGATGGGGGCACAGAAAGAATTTCTCCCTTCTAGAGGCCTGAGAAACAGAGGGAAGGGGGTTTTCTCACATATGTTGTGCTCCTTCTTCCAGTCCTACAAATCAGTCAAGTCTTTCCTTCCCCATCAAGGATGGAATGAAAGAGAAGGGTTGAGAGAAGTTATATTCCAAATACTTCTGACTGTAAGATTAAGAATTCCTAAATTATGGGCTAAAATAGAACTATTAGAAAAAACAATTCCCCTATACTCACTTCCTCATGACCTAGGGAATTTTATAATTGTGACTCAGGGAATTTCACAACCCTTAAGGAGACAGACAGTCAGGTGTGCCGTACTGTTAAAATACTTTGAGAAAAGGCAAGAAAAGATTCTTCTGATCTACCTAGGGCTTCACTGTCTTCAAATTAGGGCTACTGGGCACATCCAAAGGCATGATTCAATCTTCAGGGTCTGAGATTCCAGACCCTGGTATATCGAGCTGGCACACGGGTACCTAAAAGCTCTGAACTCAAAAATAATTTTAATTGACTTTAATTAAAATAAGGATGCCAAACAGCATGTTTAGGAGTGGAAAAAAATGGTGTCAATACCAGACATCTTCATAACTTTGCCACCCTCAAGCCCCCATATTTCTGGTTTGCAAGGATATGGATTGTGCAGATCTGGATTCAAATCCTGATTCCATCAACTTGATGAGTGACATCGGGCAAGTTACTCCCAGTCTCTGAGCTACTGCTGGATAGGGTGTCAAATGAAATAACAATAGTGGGAAATATTGAAATATTTTTAATATTATTAAGTGTCTAGAACATATTTGTATTATTAATAAACTGTATTATTATCATTATTATTTAGTTCCCTTTGGTAAGGACAAGAAGAACATGGCATATTCCAGGACTTCTGTGGGAAACTTGGTTACATTTACAATGATGAGGACTCTCCCAGGAAAAAGGGGTTTAGCTGTGTTATTTTCCAGCTCTCTCCTTTTCCCAATGTAGAAAAAGCATATCATTCATTGCAGTCATCCAGTGGCAGTCCCTGAAAAAGATACATCATCAAAGATCTGGAAGACTAGAGGCAAGCCATCAGTCACTCCATGCATGCTTGTCCTCAGTCACTTCAGTCATGTCTGACTCTTTGTGACCCTGTGGACTGTAGCTGCCAGGCTCCTCTGTCTGTGGGATTCTCCAGGCAAGAATACTGGAATGGGTTGCCATGCCCTCCTCCAGGGGATCTTCCTGACTCAGCAATTGAACCTGCATCTCCTGCATCTTCTGCATCACAGGTGGATTCTTTACCACTGAGCCACCATGGAAACCCCCAGTTATTCCATGGTGGTTTAGTCACTTCGTCATGTCCGATTCTTTTTTTTTTTTTTTAATTTTATTTTATTTTTAAACTTTACATAATTGTATTAGTTTTGCCGATTCTTTGTGATCTTACGGACTTTAGCCTGCCAAGTTCCTCTGTCCGTGGGATTTTCCAGGCAAGAATACTAGAGTGGGTTACCATCTCCTTCTCCAGGGGAACTTCCCAACCCAGGGATTGAACCCAGGTCCATTGCAGGCATTCTCCTGCACTGCAGGCAGATTCTTTTCCAACTGAGCCATCAGGGAAGACCATACTCACTCCATACTCAATTCCAATTTTCATTGAAATGTGGCCTCTAGTTTTACCTTAATTCCTTCTCTCAGACAGTTTGCATCCCCTGCCAATGTCTAGAGCAAAACCTCAGCCTTTAGGGGCAATATGATGGCGATTGCATAAAGGCCACTTGCCCATCTTATTAGAATTGCTATCACTTGGTTCTAATGATGAGAAAAACGGAAATAGTCCTTCCTCTTGGTGGATGGAGGTTGGTTCAGATGACCTGTATGTCCCCACTATGTCAAGTATGTCTCTAGGGCTCTGAGAGAGGATACAAATATTCCTCAGCTGGAGACAAGGGCTCCTTGTTATTGTAAATTAATCTTGTAAATATCTGATTTCTAAGGATTTGTAAGGAAATGACTCCCTACTGCCATACATGTGTGCCTCTTAGTGCATCTGATTGCTGGGGCATGGTGATGTGTTCTGACATTGCTGTGCCAGTGAGGTCTGCGAGGGAAAGGCCACAGCCATGAGGGGAAAGGACAGGGTCATCATAGCATCAGTCATCTGGGGAAGAAGCAGGTCATCACACAAGGAGAAAGGAAATGTGCCTGGGAAGGTAGGAGAAAGGGCTCAGATCATCTTTGTCTTCACTTGGAGAGTTTAGATATCAGCAGTGATTTTCCTGGGCCAGAGATGTTAAAAATAAGGGGTGAAGCCAGAAGGAAAAGGACTAGGATGGGCCGTTTTTCCTGAGGCCCCGTTGATGAGAAATGTGTACTTGAAGCAGCAACTCTACTTAAAGCTTGACCAGCTCCTTGTGCTTCTCTTGGTTAGTTTCCTGCTATAATCCCAGGATTTTAGCAAAGCCCTGTTTAAATATTCCATTTTGTCTCAGTTGAACTGAAATCTCAAACAAAAATATACTCTCAAACAAGGCCAGCACAGCTATAGACCTCCCCCACCCCTCTCAAAGAGAAAGTGAGCAGGATCAGATATTTATGATAAGAGATGCCCTGCCTGGGGAAGCAGCAGTATCTTTGAGAGATTTACTTCTCCCTTTGGTTTACACACATCCTCTTAGGGGTATAAAAGGATTTAATGGGTGCCATATTACCCACAGCCCAGAAAAGGCTAACATGTTTAATAATCCGAATATGTTCCTGTTCATCATCTTACAGACACACAAAGAACTACACTGAGATGCTGCATGAATCTCAGTGTTCCAAAATGTTTATATCTTGCCTGTGTTCACACAGGTCCCTCCTTCAATGTTCTGGGAGTCTCTGTAGTCACTTCCCATATTCTCAATCTGTCAGTTACCATGTCTATGTGGGGTCCTGGCTAATTCTCTCCAGCTCCTCACCTCCTCCTCACTTCTCAACCCACTGCCACCCAGCCTCCGACATACCCATTCCTCTTCTCTTGCCTCACGTCCTCCTTGTTGCTGTCTCCCAATAATAAAGAACTTCAGGGACTTCATCGCTGACACTGCTGACAGAGGCCACATGCAAAGGCCACCAAGGAGCTGGAGCAGGGCCCCTTCCAAGTAGAGGTGGGAAATAGGCCCTCTTCCTGGTCAAGTCACATAGGCACACATTTGGGGGGAAAAATATGTGAAAGTTCTGACTATGAATAGGCAGTTAATAAAAGAGAAACTCAGATGACTAATAATAAAAGTAAGCCCTAGTTCACTAAAAATCAGAAATGTGAATATTAAGACATCAACAATGTTCACATCTATCAGACTGGTAATAATTAAAAGAAATAGACAACCTTAAGTATTGGGTGGATGTAAAAAAGACAAGGGCTTCTGGTGAGAGTGAAAATGGATACAGCCACTTTGAAGAGAAACTGGGCAACATATAGAAAAATAAATGATGCATTACCTTGCAACCGAATGATTCTATTTCCATGTGTATGCTGAAAGGTAAAAACCTTATATGTGCTTGAAGAGATGGATACAGCAATGTTTATTTCCCCTTACTGCATAAGCAACAAACTAGAAGCAACCTATATGCCCATGAAGAGGAGAACAGATAAACAAAATACTCTACCCCAAAACAAATGGATGTACTAAGGCCACATGTGTTAAGAAGGATAGGCCTCCAAAAGGGAATGTTGAAAGTTGACACCTATGTACCATATGATTCTATGTATATGGAGTTTCTCTGCATACATACAAATAGAAACGGTATAAAAAATCATGAACAGAGATGGGAAATTACCAATTTCTGAGACTGAGTACTACTTGGATAAGAGAAAGAAATTAAGAAGGGACAAACATTTCCAGGGGCTGAAACTCTCTTTCATTACTTTAAAAAAACTCTGACACAAATAAGGCAAACTATCAAGATATTATACAGATGAGTATCCTTTCTGTCACTTCCTTTGATTTTCTGTGCGTTTATCATATTTTATAATAATGTGGCAGATACATCCTAAAGTAAACTTCAGTGAGTCAAGTCCTTATATGATACCCTCCCTATGAGTTCAAGCAGAACCTGTGACTTGATTATAACCAACAGAATACAGTAAAGAGGATGGATTGTCATTCTCATGATTGGGTTATGTCTTATGGCAAAGGTGATAGGGTGTCACTGTTATGATTTCATTACATTATATAAGACTCTGCCTTAGAAGATGAGAGTGAGAGACTCTTGCTGGCTTTGACAAATAAGCTGCCATGTTGTGGGAAAACCACATGACAAGGAACTGTGAGGGCCCTCTAGGACCTAAGAGCTGCCTGTGGAGGCACCCTGCAAGAAGCATGAACCTTCAGTGATACAGTCACGAGGAAATGGCAATGGCTTGACCACCCACAGGTCTGAATTTTTCCCAGTCAGGATTCCAGATGAGAACACACCCAGCCAATCTTTTGAGTCTAGCATTCTGGGATCCAAGCAGAGGACTCAGAAGAGCTATATCCGCATTCCTGACCCACAGAAACAGAGACCATAAGGCTATGTTGTTTTAAACCTAATTGCTAAACTACTAGATTTGCAAAACTTGTTACACAGTGGTAAAAAGCTAATAGAAATAAAATATTCATGAAAAGAAACAGGAGTTTAGAGGAAAACCATAAAACTGCTACATCACAACATATAGGTCTCAAGAAGAAGGAAGTGCTTAGCCAAACAAATGTTGTCAGACTAAAGTAGGGGATGACCAAGACATTTCCTTGGCTTTAGTTTCAAACCAGTGGGTAGGTCCAAGGATGAGTGCCAGTCGGTTGAGAGGTGAGAAGGAAGTGAGGAGTTAGAGACAGCTAACTAAGAAGTGTATTAGGAAGGAAGGCTGAGAGGGAGGGAGGCTCTTGCTGCATGGAGGGGTGAGGCTGAAGGAAGCTTGCTGGGTTTCTTTTTTTTTATATATAGACCAGAAAAAGTTTCTAATTTATAATGGGATGGTGTATACAGGTGTATCTCATTTTATTTCACTTTGCCTTATTACACTTCTCAGTTTCATTTTTGTAAACTGAAGGTTTGTGGCAACCCTGCATTGAGTAAATCTATCCATGCTATTTTCCTCACTTTGTGCATCTGCTCACTTTGTGTCTCTGAGTCACATTTTGGTAATTCTCAAAATACTTCAAACTTTTTCATTTCTATATTTGTTATAGAAATAACAAATGTTATTGTTATTGTTATATTTGGTGACCTGTGAACAATGATCTTTGATGTTACTACTACCACTCATGGAAGGCTCAGAGGATGGTTAGCATTTTTTTAGCAATAAAGTATTTTTTATCCAAGCTATGTATATTAAAAGACGCTTACTGCTTGGAAGGAAAGTTATGACCAACCTAGATGGCATATTCAAAAGCAGAGACATTACTTTGCCAACAAAGGTCCGGCTAGTCAAGGCTATGGTTTTTCCTGTGGTCATGTATGGATGCGAGAGTTGGACTGTGAAGAAAGCTGAGCACCGAAGAATTGATGCTTTTGAACTGTGGTGTTGGAGAAGACTCTTGAGAGTCCCTCGGACTGCAAGGAGATCCAACCAGTCCATTCTGAAGGAGATCAGCCCTGGGATTTCTTTGGAAGGAATGATGCTAAAGCTGAAACTCCAGTGCTTTGGCCACCTCATGCGAAGAGTTGACTCACTGGAAAAGACTCTGATGCTGGGAAGGATTGGGGACAGGA
>NW_011494644.1:2419453-2425852 GCF_000754665.1 Bison bison bison | reverse complement strand
GAAACTCCAGTACTTTGGCCACCTCATGCGAAGAGTTGACTCACTGGAAAAGACTCTGATGCTGGGAAGGATTGGGGACAGGAGGAGAAGGGGACGACAGAGGATGAGATGGCTGGATGGGATCACTGACTTGATGGATGTGAGTCTGAGTGAACTCCAGGAGTTAGTGATGGACAGGGAGGCCTGGCGTGCTGCGATTCATGGGGTCGCAAAGAGTCGGACATGACTGAGCGACTAAACTGAACTGATGTACATTTTTAGACATAATTGCTACTGCACACTTTAGTATAACCATAACTTACATCTGCACTGGGAAACAAAAGATTCATGTAACTCATTTTATGGAGATATTGGCTTTAGTACAGTGACCTGGAACCAAAGCCACAATGTCTCTGAAATCTGCCCATATCTAGTGTATACCAATGCTACAAAATACTGTTATTAATAAAATATGAATATATGCTACAACATGGATGAACCTCACAAACGTCATGTCAAATGAAGGAAACCAGACCCAAAAGACCACATACTGTTTGATCTTATTTATATAAAATGTCATACTCAAAAAGACAATTTTATAGAGACAGAAAGTAGATTAATGGTTACCTGAGACTGAAAGTGTAAGTGGATATCAATCGTAAACTTCTTTTTTCTTACCACTGTTCCATTAAAGAAACTTTTTCACCTCATTTGTCCCTAGGTCCTGGTTCCTGGGAGTCTATCCTTCTATTGGGGCAATGTCCTCTCTCTGGATGATCCTCATGTGTGACATGCCTTTGAGGATGACTCACAGCCAGCTCTTTTCCATGAATAAAGTAAGGTGACCTTGGCTGTGAGACTGGGGGAATACAAAGGAAATCTCATCTCCTCGTACTCTGCTTTGAACCAGCATCTTGGCTCTGGATTGTTAAGAATGCAACAGGTAAGAGTTGCTCTATTCCTCAAGTTTCAGGGGATTTAATTCAACCTATCCAAGCAGATATCTTTAATTCTACTACCACCCCCTGCTGCCCTGTGGCTGGAAGAGGAGGGATAAATTTATCAACAGTCTAAAAATTCTCTCCAAAAAACATCTTAAGTCTTTGGTTTCTTTACCCTCTACTGTCTTTAACCTCTGAATGAAACTTTAGCCTCTATGCCTGGAGGCTGGGGATGAGATAATGCTAGAAAACTATCTGGGGGCCTACGAAGGTCCTCTCAAGAGTCTAGCATCTCACTTTTAAATATAAGGATCCTTGGCCCCCATTTATTTCAGCTTTGGGCACTCATCCCAAAATCTGAGATGAGCTGACTGAACCATGTGAACCATCTATGATTTCATCTTTGTTGGCTGTCTGAAGCAACCAGGATGTGTAATGACCCAGTTGTGATCTGAGGGTGTGTGTTACTTCCAGGTAAAGACACAAGTAAAGGGATGTGTTACCTTAAAGGGAAAGGCATGCTCAAGGTGTTAGTTAAGGCACTGGGTTTTAGCTTGGACATCATTCAGATGGCTGTGCTGTGATTATCATGCTTAGTGGGTGTGGGCTGTTATGAAATATCATCAACCTCACCCAGCTTTTCTCATTCAAAACTGCACACTACCCCAGCTCACTAACACAGGCAAAAGTCTAAGAATTGGATGGGCCAGACTCCACATCCAGGGCATGATCCATACCTTGAGCCATTAAGCTATGGTTGTTCTGGCCTGTAGCCTCATTTCTATACAGGTGATAGTTCCCAACACGTGACAATTTTGATATGTTATCATGTCAGTTATCATGCAGCTCATATCAGTTATTCACATTGAAATACACATTGGTTCTTCTGTAGCATAAGACTCAACAAACGTTTTCTGTAAAGGGCCAGATGATGGTTTTGACTTTGAGAATCATACCACTTTCATCACAGTTACTCAGCTCTGCCATAGTAGCATGAAAGCAGCCATAGACAGTACATAAATCAATGAGTATGGCTGTGTGCCAATAAACCTTTATTTACAAAAATACAGGCAGAAGCTATACTTGGGTCATGGGCTGTAGTTTACCAAAGCCCTGTTTCAGCAGATTGAACTATCTGTCAAAAGATAGGTAATCAGTGATGAAAACAACATAGGAGGGGATTTCTCTGGTGGTCTAGTGCAGGGGGGCCTGGCCATCCCTGGTCAGGGAACTAGATCCCATGTGCCACAATTAAAAGTTCATATGCTGCAACTACAGAGCTCACGTGCTGCAACAAAGACCGAGATCCCACGTGCCGCAACCAATACGTGCTCAGCCAAATAAGTGAATAAGTATGCAACAACCTGGATGGACCTAGAGACTGTCATAATGAAGTAAGCCAGATAGAGAAGCAGGGATACCATACGACGTCCTTTATACGTGGAATCTAAAAAGAAATTATACACATGAACTTACAAAACAGAAATAGATGTACAGACTTAAGAGAATGAATTTATGGTTATTGAGGGGAAGGGAAATTAGGGAGTTTGGGATGGACATTTACACACTGCTATATGGTGGCTCAGATGATAAACAATCTGCTTGCAATGCAGGAGACCTGCATTCTATTCCTGGGCTGGGAAGGTCCCCTGAAGAAAGGAATGGCAACCCACTCCAGTATTCTTGCCTGGAGAATCCCCATGGACAGAGGAGCCTCGCGGGCTATAGTCCATGGGGTCACAAAGAGTCAGACAGGTCTAAGCACAGCACAACACATATTTCAAGTGGATAATCAACAAGGACCTACTGCATAGCATATGGAACTCTGCTCAGTGTTATGTGTTACGTGGCAGCCTGGATGGGAGGGGAGTTTGGGAGGGGAATAGATACACGTGTATGTACGGCTGAGTCCCTTTGTTGTTCACCTGAAACCATCACAACATTGATAATCGACTATACTCCAAAACAAAATAAAAAGATTTTTTTAATATTTTTAAAAACATAGGAAATATTTTTCCAAGTAATCTTTTTCCGTGGAGCCTTATTTATTGCCCAATAAATTGTACATTTATATGGGAAACAACTTTTGAGATACTCTAATTGATGTTGGTGGAAAGGAATCAATACAGGAGAGAAGTTGAAACAACTGGAAAGATTGGGGGTAATTGATGGAGCAAAGACCCTGAGAACCCAAAAGGGGGTATTCCAGAGCACAGGTGAGACACCTCTTGGACCCTAAGGAGAGGGAAAAAATGCTCGGTTATAAAGGAGAACCTCCCCGATGACTTTACCCACTGATGAGGGTAGGGATTGTTTTTCCTGGTGCCCAACCATGAGAATAAATAATACCAATTCATATAGTGGGGCAGTACCTTCTTTCTCTCTTCTATTCCTACTTTCCTAATCATAGGAAATCATAGGTCCTAATCATAGGACCTCACATAAAAAGTCCCCATTTGTACTGGCATGTCTGTAACACCTCTCTTAACACGTGCTAATTTCCTATTTAACAAATCATGATTTGAATCACCTGATTCAGAGCTTGCCCTGAATGGAATTTAATAGTGGGTTTGTTTTCCTCCTATTTATTTTCATGGCTCTCTTCTACTTATAGCAACTGATTGGCTTTTCATTCATGATATAAATATTACGCAATTTTTCCTTTTAAAGTAAATTTATGGTGAGTCCATTTAATAGAAAAAAAACAAATAACTAAATCTTGAGGTAGTGCACAGATAGGGAAAAAACAATGAAGTTGTTGAAAGAATCTGACATCACAGATAGGCCCCCCCACCCCCCAGAGAAGGAAAGGAATTTCCCCCAGATCACACAGCATGCTAGAGGCTGAGCTCGAATCAAACACCAGACCTCTCTGTGCCCAGTTTCTTAGTCTTACTGGTAAACCAGGCCTCGGCCTCACTGAACAGCTTCCATTACTTGTATTGTACAGCCCAAAGCTGAAACCCCATCAGTAACACTTTCACTCTCTCTTCTCAGAGGTGCACCCTGCTAGGATACAGTCACCAGTCAGTATAGTGGACCAAAGGATTCCTGTCCATCAGCTCTGGCTTTTCATGCAGGAAAGTGGAGCTGCACCCTGATACTCGTGGGGAAGCAGCTAGTCAGGGGCTGGAGCTCAGGGAGCTTTATCCCAGAGTCTCAGGAGGAATCAAGATGCTCCAGCAGCCACTGGTGCTGATGAGAAAATGTAAGGGACATTTGAAGGGAATGCTGAGGGTCTGGAAAGGGCAGTGAAACTTGATCCAGGTAGGGGTTTCTGGAGACCAAGGGGCCAGGCCCACTCAGAACTTAAGGACAAAGCCCACTGCCCACATCTTAAATGAAAATTGCTGCTGTGCTGTTGGGCGTGAGTGGTTCTTGTTTTGTTCTCTACTATATCCCTATGTCTTAGCAGGTAGTAGACACTCAATGAAAATCTGCTAAATGTCTAACAAAAGTGAGCCTGGAGCAAGAAAGAAAGGAAAAGGGGAGGGAGAGAGGAGAGGAAGAAACACAAAGGGGAGAAGTGAGAAAGTGGAGGCTGTAATTTCTGTGCAGGCAGGGACTGTTTCTAACATCTTTCCCAATATTTCCACAACAGGTAAGATAGTACCTGGCACAGGGATGACTCTCCTTGGATATCTTTTAAAGAAATGAATGAATGGAAGAGCAATAAGAAGTATTCATAAATAACAATGCTACGATTAAAAAGTGGGAATAGTCAAAACCACTCTATTAGACAGCATTTACTAAGAACTTACTATAAGCACTCAGTGGATATTAATGATGTTAACTGTTGCTACTATCACTAGTTTTACTGAACACCAGGCACAATGCTAGGTTATCCCATGTAATCCTCAGTATGCCTCAAGGCAGGACCTCTTATCAACCCCACTTTACAGATGAGAAAACTAAAACCTAGAGAGGCCAAGAATCTTACTCAGAATCACTAATCTAATAAAGAGAATTGTAGAGCCAAGACCTTTGTCCAAATCTATTTGTCCCCAAAATCTGAGGTCTGTCCCTTATATGTTGCTATTGTTCAGTTGCTAAGTCATGTCCAGCTCTTTGTAACCCCATGGACTGTAGCACGCCAGGTTTCCCTGTCCTTCACTGTCTTCCAGTGAAAGTGAAGTCATATCCGACTCTTTGGAACCCCATGGACTATACAGTCTATGGGATTCTCCAGGCCAGAATACTGGAGTGGGTATCCTTTCCCTTCTCCAGGGGATCTTCCCAACCCAGGGATTGAACCCAGGTCTCCCACATTGCAGGCGGATTCTTTACCAGCTGAGCCACCAGGGAAGTCCCACTATCTTCCAAAGTTTGCTCAAATGCATGCCCATTGAGTCAGTGATGCCATCCAACCATCTCATCTCTTATATGATTGTGATTAATAGATTTCAGAGGTGTTTGAAAATAATCAATCAGACACAGAAAGTAGAAAGAGGGAAAGAGATAAGAGACATTGTGGGAGATATTACTAGGACTCACCAAGATTTGGGGCTCCCTGCCCCAAATCTTGGCATAGACATACGACTTTCTTTGGCCAGTAGAATGTGAGCACAAGTTACATTTACCACTTTTCGATATTTTAGAGCTATTCAGTAGTTGTCTGCACTCTCTCCTTGCCAAGTCATTGTTGAAAAAATCTGGGCCAAGCCAATACATGGAGGTCAGGCACCCAAACCCACAGTGAATTTTGAATGACTAAGAAATAAATTTGTGTTAAGCAACTATACTTTTGAAGACGTTTGTTACTGCAGCATCATTTTCCCTACCTTGTATAACAGGACAATAGCTATGAAAGTGTTACAAAGCGGTGGTACTTGTAAAAACTGAAATGTAGGCAACAATGTTTGCATTGAAGAATCTATTCATGGATGTTAAATCAAAGAGAGCATTTTTCAGTCTGCTTAAAAAAGAGCAGCAATATCAAACCTTTTGAAAGGATGGCACGAGGTGGTAGAGGAGAGTTGTCTGACCACCCTGGGATTAATTCTGGTCTTGGACACTCACCAACTGGGTAGACCCAGCCTCTCTGAGTCCGTTTTCTCATCAGCAACATAGGATTGACAGTAACACTGACCTCATAGAGTGGTTACAAGTTTTAAATGGTACTTTACGCATAAACTACTTGACTTTGCACCAGGCACAGGGTAAGCCCTCAAGAAATGTAACTATTATTACTGAAGGAGGAGGCCAGAGTCATTGGCAGGGATGAAAAGCCTGAATTTCCCCCTCCCAACAACGCCCCATGAGCCCTGCAAGGGTTAGCCCAAGACATGCACGCGTGCACATGGTCACAAGCGCAGGCACACGCAGCCCCACGCACTGCCCTATGATTCGTCTCCCAAGGCAGGAATGGAGATGGAGTCTGCCAACTGTGCAGCCCTAATTGCATTTCCTTCCTGAAAGAGGGTCTGGTGCAGAACACCTGCAGTCCAGCGCTACGTGACACCAGGGCTGTCGTGCAGGC
>NW_011494644.1:2411689-2419353 GCF_000754665.1 Bison bison bison | reverse complement strand
CAGTCTGGAATTTTGCAACTAATCCCCTTTTCAAGGGCCCCCAGGGGTTGAAGGCGGGGTGGGGTGGGGGGCGGGGGAAGGGAGTGCAAACATTTTCCCAACACCCTGGAAGGCAGAATACAAGCCTGTTGCAGAGAACAGAGGGCTTTAAAATGGAGGAGGCAAACTCCAAATCAAGCTCTGACGTCACTAGCAGTGCGACGTAAGCAGGAGTTACAGACTCTGCAGAGAACCAGTTTCCTCTGCTGTAAGACTTGAAATGGTAACATTTGCAGGCCTGTGTGGGGTGATGTATCTAAGGTGCTCAGCCAATACCTGACATGTGGCAGGTGCCCGATTAACTGCAGCCATTATAATCAGGACAGTTCATTCATTTATTGGGCAAACATTGGTTCAGCTTTTGCCATGTGTCAGATACAGCTTTTGCCAAGTGTCAGTTCCAGAGACCAATTCTCTGCCCGTACAGAGCTTATATTCTTGTAGGGCAGAGGAAAATAAGCATGCAAACCAACTAGATAAATTTAGCCTAGGATAAGTTCTCTGAAGGAAATAACACAGGATGTTCATGAAAGTGTTCTCTGGGGCACCTGAAGGAGAACGTGTTTGGCAACTATGAAAAGACAGACTGTAGTGTGTTTCAAGCAGAAGGAACAGCAAGTACAAAGGCCCTGAAGCAATCTCTCAGTCATCCGGTGCAGAGGTGGCAAAGAACATCCTATAAACCACAGCTACCACCATTCATTCAGGCTCACAAGAACTGGGATCAATCTTGACGGTCTTTAAATGTTTCAGGGTTCTGATGCAGAGGGAGCAGATTAATTTTCCATAAAATGTAGTCTAAGACTGCTTCATCCACTCTACCAATATTTCCTGAGCATCTCCATGCAGCAGGAAGTAGGCTGGATACTGGAAAACACAAAAGGTAAAATGAGATGGCTGTTGCCTTCCATGCCTGAGACCTCCCTATATCCCAAGCTCCAAGCCCAGGGTCTGGAAGGTAGAACGTAATCAGTAAACACCTGCTGACAGAAGCAACAAGAACCATGACATTTGTTAAGTTCTTACTCAGCTCTTCTACACCATTAACATATTAACTCATGTAATAGTATTTATACTATTTTTACCCCCATTTTGGAGAAGGCAATGGCACCCCACTCCAGTACTCTTGCCTGGAGAATCCCAAGGATGGGGGATCCTGGAGGGCTCTGCCGTCTATGGGATCGCACAGAGTCGGACACGACTGAAGTGACTCAGCAGCAGCAGCACCCCCATTTTATAGAAAGGGAAAGTAAAGATATCAAAATGATCAAGTAACTTGCCCAAGGATCACACAGCTAGTAAGTAGCAGAGCCAGGCTGGGCTTCCCTGATCACTCAGTTGGTAAAGAATCCATCTGCAATGCAAGAGACCCTAGTTCAATCCCTGGGTTGGGAAGATCCCCTGGAGACGGGAAAGGCTACCCATTCCACTATTCTGGTGTGGAGAATTATAGTCCATGGGGTCGCAAAGTGTCAGACACAACTGAGCAACTTTCACTCACTCACAGGATTCAAACCTTGACAGAACCTTGACAGGTTCTGCAGCTCATGATCTTAACTGGCAGCAGTGTGCCCACCCACCCTGATTTGCCTGGAGCCGTCCTTGATTTAGTGTTGAAGGCCTCAGGTCTTTGGAAAGCCCCTCAGACCTGGGCAAACCAAGACAGTTGATCACTCTACCCAGTACTGACTTTCTAACAAGATATATTGCCATTAAATAGAGTAAATTTCAACATGGTTAGCTAAATAGAACTTTAAATGCATGCACACCTTCAGACTAGCAAAAAGAGGGAGGCTAGACTCTTTCTGGAGAGACGGGAACTTTCATATAAGACTCCTGGAGGAAAAGATGTCCAAGATGGATGTTGAAGGATGAATACAAATTTTTCCTTTTGGATAAGATACAGATGACTTTGTGGGCAGAGAAGGAAAGTCAGTGAAATGGTGTTGGAGGGAAACTCAAACCAGTAGAGTTTACTGAAGTAATAAAAGTTTAAGGACAGAAAATGTAAAAGCAAAGAGTAAGGAAATAACCATCAGCTCAGAACTTGGAAACCTGAAGCTCAGATTTATCCTATAGTCAATAAGGGGCCATAAAGGACTTGAGGTCAGAGAGGGACATAGATTTGCATTTTAGAAGGACCACCTGGGGTGGTTTGTGGAGGAGGACCTGGAGGGCTATGAAGCTATTTCTCATAGTGGTGGGC
The DNA here is from genome assembly GCF_000754665.1 of Bison bison bison. NCBI lineage: Eukaryota > Metazoa > Chordata > Mammalia > Artiodactyla > Bovidae > Bison > Bison bison. The sequence goes on along the minus strand of NW_011494644.1, from coordinate 2,417,108 downwards.
TTGACTGAGAAGTGGTGGCTCTGAGATTAGAGGAGGAATTAAATGATGCCTCTATCATTCTTGAATAGGAGTCAGAACCTTCAGTAGTGACCCAAAAGTAAAGGAAATATTTAGAAACAAGGACTCTGGAATTGTGGGGAGGAGTTCCATAATTCCACCTGATATCCAGTTTGCTCCAATCAGTTGCCTCTTCTCTGTATTTGAAGGACAGCATCGTTCACCAAAACCAACTGTTCCCAACTTGACTCATACAGTCATTTAAGGAACAGAGCCAGCTCTTTGCTAGGCACCGTACCAGTCAAGGGCATTGAGGATTTGCAGCTAACCACACAGATTCCACCCTCCTGTCACTCTTAGTCTAGTGGGGACACAGGTACTATTAAGAAACTATCAAAGACAACTGATGCATTCTACATAGTCAGAAACCACGAAGTAAACCAATACCAATAAAGTACCAAAGGAGTGACTAGTTCTGGCTTAAACTAAAAAGTAAGGCAAATCCTTCCTGGCCCCAACAATGGTCAGCCAGCTAACAGTCAGGCAGGTGAGCATTCTCGGTAGAGGAAGCTGTGTGTGCAAAGGCCCGGAGGTAGGAAAATGATTTACTTGGCTAGAAACTTCAAGAAGATACATGGGGTTGAAGCAAAGTGAACGAACTGGTGAGAGACACGAGATGAGCTGGAGAGAGGGGGCAAGAGCCAAATCATTAAGGGCAGTGAGTTTGGATTTCATTCTACATGCAAAGGGAAAAGCCACTGGAGGGTTTGGCTAGAAAAGGGTCAAGTTCACATTTTACAAAGATCTCTCTGACTGTTAGATGCAGAACAGATTGAAGATGAGCAAAAGTGGCTGCAGGAATGCAGATGAAGAGGCAATTACAGGAGTCCAGGCAAAAGATGATGCAGGTTGAACCAGGCTGGTGAGTATAAACAGAGACATCTGGGTGCAGTGGAGAGTTCTTTAGAGGAAGGTAGACTCTATCTTCGGAGAAGGCAGTGGCACCCCACTCAAGTACTCTTGCCTGGAAAATCCCATGGACCGAGGAACCTGGAAGGCTACAGTCCATGGGATTGCTAAGAGTCGGACACAACTGAGTGAATTCACTTTCACTTTTCACTTTCATGCATTGGAGAAGGAAATGGCAACCCACTCCAGTGTTCTTGCCTGGAGAATCCCAGGAACGGGGGAGCCTGGTGGGCTGCCGTCTCGGGTCGCACAGAGTTGGACACGACTGAAGTGACTTAGCAGCAGCAGCAGCAGCAGACTCTATCTTTATTTCAGTCAGCTCAGTTGCTCAGTCGTGTCCAACTCTTTGTGACCCCATGGACTGCAGCATGCCAGGCTTCCCTGTCCATCACCAACTCCCAGAGCTTGCTCAAACTCAAGTCCATCGAGTCGGTAATGCTATCCAACCATCTCATCCTCTTTCATCCCCTTCTCCTCCTCCTTCAATCTTTCCCAGCATCAGGGTCTTTTCTAATGAGTCAGTTCTTCACATCAGGTGGCCAAAATATTGGAGCTTCAGCTTCAGCATCAGTCCTTCCAAAGAATACTCAGGACTGATTTCCTGTAGGATTGACTGATTTGATCTCCTTGCTTTCCAAGGTACTCTCAAGAGTCTTCTCCAACACCACAGTTCAAAAGCATCAATTCTTTGGTGCTCTGCTTTATTTATGGCCTTTCTATCTTTATTTATTTATCTTAATTGGAGGATAATTATAATACTGTGATAGCCTCTGTCATACATCAACATGAATCAGCCATAGGCATACATGTGACCCCTCCCTCCTGAACCCCCCTCCCCACACTATCCTTCCAGCTTTGGGTTCCCTGCACCGTACATCAAACTCCCACTGGTTATATGTTTTTACATATGGTAATAGATATGTTTCAGTGCGACTCTCTCCAATCATCCCATCTTCTCATTTTCCTGCTGTATCCAAAAGTCTGTCCTTTGTGTCTGCGTCCTCTTTGCTGCCCTGTACATAGGATCATCAGTACTATTTTTCTAGATTCTATATACATGCATTAATATATAATATCTGCCTTTCTCTATCTGACTTACTTCACTGTGTATAATAGGCTCTTGGTTCATCCACCTCATTAGAACTGACTCAGACATGTGCCTTTTTATAGCTGAGCAATATTTCATTGTATATATGTACCACAACTTCCTTATCCATTCATCTGAGGATGGATATCTAGGCTGCTTCCATGTCCTAGCTATTGTAAACAGTGCTACAATGAACATTGTGTCTTTTTCAATTCTGGTTTCCCACTACTATATGCCCAGCAGTGGGATTGCTGGGTTGTATGGATAGTTTTATTCCTAGTTTTTTAAAGAGTCTCCATACTGTTCTCCACAGTGGTTATATCAGTTTGCATTCCCACCAACAGTTCCCGTTTATCCATTCCCTCTCCAGCATTTGTTTGTAGACTTTTTGATGATGGCCATCAGTTTGAAAGAAAGACCCTAGCATCCACCCAGTTTCTTAAACTGGGACCTTAGGTTATCTTTTTCTTGAGAAATGTCTCTCCACTCATGGGGAATTAATCATGGCTCACATTCCCCTGTAAGTTTGCTTTCTCATGGAAAATAAAACCATTTCCTAACACATTGATCTTATTCTGCTCCTTTGATGGGCTGAATTTTGTCTCCTGAAAAGATACGCCCTAAACTCTGTATGTGTGTGCGCGCTCAGTTGCTCAATTGTGTCCAACTATTTGCTTCCCTGATAGCTCAGTTGGTGAAGAATCCACCTGCAATGTGGGAGACCCCAGTTAAATTCCTGGGTTGGGAGGATCCCCTGGAGAAGGGATAGGCTACCCACTCCAGTATTCTTGGACTTCTCTTGTGGCTCAGCTGGTAAAGAATCAGCCTGCAACGTGAGAGATCTGCATTCGATTCCTGGGTTGAGAAGATTCCCGGGAGAAGAGAAAGGATATCCACTCCAGTATTCTAGCCGGGAGAATACCATGGACTGGAGAAGTCCATAGAGTCCCAAAGAGTTGGACACCACTGAGTGACTTTCACTTTCACCTTCTTTGGACTGCAACTCTATGGACTGTAGCTCACCAGGCTCCTCTGCCCATGGATTTTCCAGGAAAGAACACTGGAGTGTGCTCCCATTTCTTCCTCCAGGGGATCTTCCCAATCCAGGGATCGAACCCGTGTCTTCTGCATTGGTAGGCAGATTTTTTACCACCTGGGAAGCCCAGGTCCTACACCTTAGTACCTAAAAATGTGACCTTGTTTGGAAATAGGATCTTTACAGATGTCATCAAGATGTGGATTAAGACAAAATTATACTGGTTAGGGTGGGCCTGAAGTCTAGTCACTGGTGTCCTAAGAAGAGACACATAAGAAGAATGACATGTGATTATAGGAGTACAGATTATTTACAAGCAAAGGAACATGAAGGATTTCAAGCCAAAAGAGACCTCCCCATCACCCTCTGTTGGTTTGCAAACTGGCCTCTGTACACGGAGAACAAGGAAAGACCAAAGAAAGAGACAGCCACTCCAGACTGGCAGGAGGAGGCAGGTTTAACAAGCAAGGGGAACTTACAATAATCTAAGGCTTGTCCTAGGCACCACAAGATGAGCAGATCTCCGCATGTGCCCATCAGAATCTTAATAGCTTATAGAGGCCTTAACGTAGTTCAGTCACATATACAATCCAGATGGTCTCATCAACACATTACTCTCTGAAGCCTGCATCCTTGAAAACAGCTCCCACTGTGGGAACAGTAGGTGGAGTATACATTCCAAGGACAGTGAAGGACTGAGGAGCCTCTCATTGCCTGGGTCCATCTCAAGGGTCAACTTGTGATCATGTCCTCTTAATGACCTCCTCCAACACCCTTCAGAGCTCAGGAAGATCCGAGCCCCCCCCACCCCCCACCTTTTGACTGCTTTAAATACAAGGAAACTGAGGGAGAAAAAAATCTTTCATTAGACCTCACTCTGTCTCAAAAGTCCCAGGGCAGGATATACGGCAACATTTGCTACCAGTAAGAGTCAGGGGCTGGCAAACAACAGCCAGATCAGCAGGCTGCCTGTTTCTGTAAACAAAGCTTTATTGGCGCACAGCCAGGGGCAATATAGTTTAAAGGCACAAACTTGCAACTAGCAGATAAATAAGTTCTGGAGCTCTAATTTAAATGCACAGCAGAATGACTACACTCAACAATACTGTCTTATAAACTTCAAAGTCCCTAAGAGACTAGGTCTTAACTGTTCTCACCACAAAAAAGAAAGGATAATTACATGGCATGATCGAGGTGTTGGCTAACACCCTGTAACAATCATATTACAATATATAAATGTGTAGATGTATGTTTCACACTTTAAACTTATACAGTATTACACACCAACTATATTTAAATTTAAAAATAAAAATAAACAGGAAGGTCTTTCTTTTTCCTCTCTCCCATCTGGGATATACAGTTTTTCACATGGCCCTCAAATCATTTTCTACACACAAATATCCTTTAAAGTACACACACACACACACACACACACACAATGGTATCATACTGCACCTGTTGGCATATACTTGCTTTTTTCACTTAGTATATCCTGGATATCTTTTTATGCCAGCACATATGGGGCAAACAAAGTATTCTGTAGTAAGACAATACCATGCTGTGCTGTGCTCAGTCACTTGAGTCATGTCCAACTCTTTGCAACCCCAGGCTCCTCTGTCCATGGAATTCTCCAGGCAAGGAATACTGGAGTGTGGCCATGCCCTCCTCCAGAGGAGGTACCACAATTTATTGCTAAACTTTCAGTGACATTCAGTATTTCACTCTCCAAAATGATATACCAGATGGACTGGTTTCTTCCATGGCCTTCATTGAACATCATTCAGACAACAGTTGATCTAACGCCTGAAATGAGCCAAGCACTGCATTAGGTACTGGGCTACAGAAGTGAATAAATCATGGTCCCTGTCCTCAAAGAGCCTACAGTGCCTTCCAATGATAATGTTGATAAATTTAATGAGCATCTACTGTGGGCCATTCAGGGTAATGATATTGGCATGCATTACCAGAGCCAACCTTCACAAAAAGTGCTTTATGAGGCAAGCACACCTATGATCCTCACTTTACAGATGAGACTGAGGCTCAGAGAGCTTAAGCAACTCATCTGAATTCAGACAGCTAGCAATAGTTTGAACTGGAATTCAAAACCAGGCTGGTTAGCTTTCACCCTACACTCAGGAGTGCGTGTGTGTGTGCTCAGTCTCCTAGTTGCGACCAATTCTTTGTGACCCTATGGTCTATAGCCCACCAGGCTCCTCTGTCCAGGAGACAGGATTAAAATTCGTGCAAATGGTATCTTTGAGGAAGGAGCAAAGGATTCAATTGAGGACCTCAGGAAAGACTCCACAAGGAAGTGACAACTGAGTGGCATC
>NW_011494644.1:2407801-2411589 GCF_000754665.1 Bison bison bison | reverse complement strand
TTCCAGTGGACAAGGAGGAAGAGGGAATTCCAACCAAAGAAATTAGTATGAACAAAGCCATGGCGCTGTGAAGACATGAAATTTCTGGGAACCCGTGTATGTAACTCTGCATGTTTTAAGTGCAAAATGAGACAGATGAGACTGGAGAGGGGCATGGCAGGATCACAACAGTTCCTCATCCTAGCTGAGACTCTCAACTCTATCCTAAAAGTGATGAGGAGCCATTGAAGGGCTTTTAAGCGGGAAATCCAAGATCAAAGTTGCTACTGGTTGCAGCGGGGAGAATAGATTATAAAGAGGAAGGGGTCGGGGAACAAGGAGACTGATTAAGAGGCTGCTGCCATCATTCAGGCCAGACATGGAGAGTTTGTCTTCTTGGGGTCAGCTTTTGCACTAACAAGACATCAGGGTGGCATCAAGAGCAGAACATGCCAATCCAGGGAGACCAGGAGCTCAGGGGCTCCTGATGGTGTTAAAGCAGACTCAGTCCCTGCTATTTTCCTTAACGTTTATTTTTTATTTGGCTGCATCAGGTGTTGCTTGTGGTACACAGGATCTTCGATATTCTTTGCGGCATGTGGGTTCTTTTGTTGCTGCAGGAGGGATCTTTAATTGTGGCATGTGAACTCTTAGTTGTGATGGGTTTCTCTCTAGTTGCAATGGGCAGGCTCCAGAGCACGTAGGCTCAGTAGCTGGCTCTCTAGTTGTGGCACACAGGTTCAGTGGTTGTGGCACATGGGGCTTAGTTGCTTCACACATGTAGGATCTTAGTTTCCCGACCGGGGATCAAACCAGCGCCCCCTACACTGCAAGGCAGATTATTAACCACTGGACCCCCAAAGAGGTTCCCAGTCCCTGCTTCTGCCCACGATGTGAGAGCTGACAGCTGACTGCCCATTGGGGGAATTTAACCTAGATCTGGACCTATTTCATCCCATGTTCACAAAGCTTCCAGCAGCTGAGAGACATCCTCGGGTCATGCAGTCCTGGTGAGAGGAGGATGTCTTGAGCAATGACCAGTCCACTTCCACCACACCCCGGTGGCACCTCATGGCTGTGGGCCTGCAGAGAGCTGAGCCAGGAGGCTGCAACATCATGAGTCATCCCAGCAGGTTCTGGCTTTTTTCCCTGGGATGCCAGAGGGCCAGCGGAACCATGTCTTGGCGAGGCCAGGCAGGAGATCAATGGCCTGCCTGCCAGGGGCTGCCAGGCGTGGCTGTGGCCCGAGGGGGGGATGGATGCCTACAGCCACCTGCTGACCTTGTGGGGAGGAGGAGAGCCACTGGGAGGGCCTTGCTCACTTCCACAAGGCAGGCAGGGCAGCCAGAAGCTCTGGGTCTGAGACACAACACCAAAGGAGCGCGAGGGAGTGGTGTAGGGGGTTGAGGTTGGCAAGTAATACAGCTAACTATCTACTGAGCCCGGACTCTGGGCCAGGAGCTGTGCTAAGCACTTTACATCATCATCATGTCTGCTAAAATACTTTATAGCTATTATCTCACTGAATCCACTACAACAGGAGTCAGCCAAATCCAGCTGGTGACCTGTCTTTTTATGGCTCATGAACTAATAAGATGGTTTTTACATCTTTTAAGGGTTTTAGATAAAACAATAAAAAATATATAATGGAAACATATTCTGTGTCAAAGTCTAAAAATTTAGTCTGGTCTTTTAATGAAAATGTATGCCAACTCCTGCCCTAGAGTATAAGCTCCAGGTGGGCACGCAGGGTGTGTGTTGTACGTATGTGTTCCACTTCTATATTCCCCAAGGCAGAGTTCTTAGTGTATAGGAAATGCTCAATAAATGTCAAATGAGCAAATGAACGCACAAGTGTATGAATTTTATTATATCCTAATCAGATAGAAACTGTCAGCCTCATTTTTCTGATAAGGAAAGCTCACCGTGCTGAATCAACTTGCCCACATGAAAGAGATTGATCAATAGCTTGGGGGGAAAGTAGATTGAAAGCTAGGAAGTCAGAGAGCAGGGAATTGATTCCTGGTCATGTTGCAGTGGAAATCCAGACCATACGAATCCAAGGCTCAGACACATCTAGAATAGAGCTTGAGCATCTCGGTGCAGAAGATCTCCAGTGGGGCACAGAACTTTGCCTTACTGAAAACATTAGGAGCAAAAATCACAACCATTTAAAAGCACTTTAAGTGGGAGTGAGCCACACTCCCACTTAAAAGCACTTAACTTTATCATTTTTTTCTCAAGTCCCTTGATTTTTAAATCAACAACAGGTTTAAATCATTCAGTCAACATAATCGTTACAGTTAAGCGTCTCTTGTTTTTGTAGCAAAACAGTAAAAGGAAAGAAAGGAAAGGAAATCTAGAAAAGAAAGCAGACTGGGGCAGAGAGCAGAGAAGCCAATAGAGAAAAGGCAGACAGCCCACCCAGCTAGTGGTAACACACGAGGAGATCAGAGAGAGAGAAACCGGGGAAGCACGAGGCCTCCGAGGCCACACAGGCCTCTTTCCACCACTGGCCGGCTCTGCCTCCTTGAAGCCAGCACTAATGAGCACGCGTGCACACACACACAGCCCCAAAGAACTTTCTTGTGTTTGGGGATCTAGGATGTGAGGAGGGGAGCTGAGCTGTGGTTTCTTTCATTATGAAATGGAACAAAAATAGCACAAATGTTAAAAGATGATGTTTTTAAAACAAGTGAATCGGGGCCGGTGCACTGTGATGACCCAGAGGGATGGGATGGGGAGGGAGGTGGGAAATTTTATAATTTCCTGAAATTATAAAATTATTTCAGGAAAATTATTTTATAAAAAAAAGAAGAAAAATAAATAAATAAAACAAGTGAAATATTGACCCTCACACAAATGTAAACACATGTCAAAGATTTTATTTAACTCATTCATTAATGAGAAAGTCAGAAATATGTTCGCAGTGGTTCAAAGGAGAAGCCAAAGAGCCGACACTTGGGCATAATCAGGATTCCAGAAATAAAATTTGCTTAATAAATGCAAAACTCAATATTCACATAATCATAATCAATTGCATTCTACTAGACACAGCTCATTTGCATTTCAATGGACAAGAATCATTTGCATTATTATCAGTTTTCTGCAAGTTGCAAAGTTGTAAAATAGCTCAAAGACAATGAAAGTTGGGCATCATGCTTGAGTGTGTGCTTAGTCACGTCCAACTCTTTGAGGCTCCTTGGACTATAGCCCTCCAGGCTCCTCTGTGCATGGGATTTTCTGAGCAAGAATACTGAAGTGGATTGCCATTTCCTCCTCTAGGGGATCTCATCGAACCCGCATCTCCTGCGTCTCTTGCATTGGCGGGTGAATTCTTTACCACTTGAGCCACCTGGGAAGCCTATGAAAGGTCAAGATAACCCAGAAACGTGCACTAGCGAGGAAACCTAGTCTTGTCTTAACAACGTTTGTTAAGTGCTTACTATTAATAACAGCTCCAAGCAAATGGCAGGCATAACTTGTATAAAGCTACCAACAATGCCTGAAGTTGTACAATACTCAGTTCACGAGGTCTGTGAAGTGATGTAATTCACCCAAGGTCACAACAGCCAGTAAACACTGAAGCTGGGATTCAAGCCTGGCTGTCCCACCCTAGATTTAAAATTTTTCCCTTCTTGTATTCCCTAGCTCCCAATCTACTTTGTAGTTGCATGTGGGGAAGGGAAACTCTTTTATCACAGACATTGTTTAAAATTTCTGGCCAAAGCTTGTCAATAATAAAAAAGGAAAAAGGATGCCCACCATAGTTTCAATATTGATTTGAATTCTCTGCTGACAATGACACC
>NW_011494644.1:2383708-2407701 GCF_000754665.1 Bison bison bison | reverse complement strand
TGACACCCCCTCCCATTTCCTACAAATGCTGAGCAAGTCCCTATAGGGCACCTGGGCATGGAGGCCTTTTTGTCTTTCATTTCTTTTTTTTTTTAATTAATTTATTTATTTTAATTGGAGTCTAATTACTTTACAATATTGTGGTGGTTTTTGCCATACATCAACATGAATCAGCCACAGGTATACATGTTATAGTCAACCCACTCCAGTATTCCTGTCTGGAGAATCCCATGGACAGAAGAGCCTGACAGGCTACAGTCCACGGAGTCGCAAAGAGATGGTCTTGCTTCTTACAGGCAAGACCCTAGCCTCCCTGACCTTCTCTGAGATCCAAAGGGCAGAACACTTGCTAATCAAGGGAGGAGCAGGGACTTGAGGCAAAATTAAAGGGACTAGAGAGGCTCATCAAGATTAAGAGGCTGGACCAACTAAGGCCCTGTGGTTGTTGTTGTTCAATCACCGAGTCATGTCTGACTCTGCAACCCTGTGGACTGCAGCACACCAGGCTTCCTTGTCCTTCATTACTCCTGGAGTTTGCTCTAATTCATGTCCATTGAATCAGTGATTCTATCTAACCATCTCATCCACTGTTGCCCTCTTCTCCTTTTGCCTTCAATCTTTCCCAGTATCAAGGTCTTTTCCAGTGAATTGGCTCTTTGAATCAGGTGGCCAAAGTATTGGATTTTCAGCTTCAACATCAGTTCTTCCAATGAATATCCATGGTTGATTTCCTTTAGGATTGACTGGTTTGATCTTCTTGCTATCCAAGGGACTCTCAAGAATCTTCTTCAGCACCACAATTTGAAAGCATAAATTCTTTGGCACTCAGCCTTTTTTACAGTCCAACTCTCACATCTGTACATGACTACTGAAAAGACCATAGCTTTGAATATGTGGACCTTTGTCAGCAAAGTGATGTCTTTGCTTTTTAATATGCTGTCTTGGTTTGTCATAGCTTTCCTTTAAAAAACAAGCATCTTTTAATTTCATGGCTACAGTCACCATCTGCAGTAATTTTGAAGTCCAAAAAGAGAAAATCTGTCACTGTTTCCATTGTTTCCCCATTTACTTGCCATGAAGTGATGGGACCAGATGCCATGATCCTAGTTTTTTGAGTGTTGAGTTTTAAACCAGCTTTTTCACTCTCCTCTTTCACTCTCATCAAGAGGCTCTTTAGTTCCTCTTCACTTCCAGCCTTTAGAGTGGTGTCATCTGCATATCTGAGGTTGTTGATATTTGTTCGCACAACCTTAATTCCAGCCTGTGATTCATCCAGACTGGCATGTCACATGATGTACTCTGCATATAAGTTAAATAAACAGGGTGACCGTATACAGCCTTGTCTCACTCCATTCCCAATTTTGAACCAGTTTGTTGTCCCAGGTAAGGTTCTAATTGTCATTTCTTGACCCACATACAGGTTTCTCAAGAGACAGATAAGGTGGTCTGGTATTCCCATCTCTTTAAGGATGTTCCACAGTTTATTGTGAGCCACACAGTAAAAGGTTTGGCACAGAAGCAGTAGTAGATGTTTTATTCCGGAATTCCCTTGCTTTCTCTATGATCCAATGGATGTTAGCAATTTGATCTCTGGTTCCTCTGCCTTTTCTAAATCCAGCTTGTACATTTGGAAGTTCTCAGTTCATGTTTGTATACTGCTAAATCCTAGCTTGAAGGATTTTGAGCATAACCTTACTAGCATGCAAAATGAGCACAATTATATGGTAGTTTGAACATTCTTTGGCATTGCCCTACTTTGGGACTGGAATGAAATTTGATCCTTTCCAGTCCCATGGCCACTGCTGAGTTTTCCAAATTTGCTGATATATTGAGTGCAGCCCTTTAACAGCATTGTCTTTTAGGATTTGAAATAGATCAGCTGGAATTCCATCACTTCGAGTAGCTTTTTTTGTAATAATGCTTCCTAAAACCCACAAATTTCACACTCCAGGATGTCTGACTCTAGCTGAAATGAAGTGAAGTGAAGTGAAGTGAAGTTGCTCAGTCGTGTCCGACTCTTTGTGACCCCATGGACTGTAGCCTACCAGGCTCCTCCATCCGTGGGATTCTCCAGGCAGGAATACTGGAGTGGTTTGCCATTTCCTTCTCCAGGAGATCTTCCCAATCCAGGGATTGAACCTGGGTCTCCCGTATTGCAGGCAGACGCTTTACCATCTGAGCCACCAAGGAAGTCAGGATGTCTGACTCTAGCTGAGTGACCACACAATTACGGTTATCTGGTTATCGTACAGTTATCGTTACGTACGATACGGTTATCGTACAGTTCTTCTGTGTATTCTTGCCACCTCTTCTTAATCTCTTCTGCGTCTGTTACATCCTTATTGTTTGTCCTTTATCTTGCCCATCCTTGCATAAAATGTTCCCTTGAACTTTCCAATCTTCTTGAAGAGATCTTTCATCTTTCCCATTCAACTGTTTTCTTCTATTACTTTGCATTGTTTATTGAAGAAAGCCTTCTTATCCCTCCTTGCTGTTCTCTGGAACTCTGCATTCAGTTGGGTACATCTTTCCTTTTCTCCCTTGCTTTTCACTTCTCCTCTTTCCTCAGCTATTTGTAAAGCCTCCTCAGAAAACCACTTTGCATACTTGCATTTCTTTTTCTTGGGGATGGTCTTGGTCACTGCCTCCTGTACAATGTTATGAACCTCCATCCATAGTTCTTGAGGCACTCTGTCTACCAGATCCCTTGAATCTATTCAATACCTTCACTGAATAATCATAAGGGATTTGACTTAGGTCATACCTGAATGGACTAGTGGTTTCCCCTACTCTCTTCAATTTAAGCCTGAATTTTGCAATAAGGAGCCAATGATCTGAGCCATAATCATCTCCAGGTCTTGTTTTTGCTGACTATATAGAGCTTCTCCATCTTTGACTGCAAAGAATATAATCAATCTGATTCCGCTATTGGCTATTTGGTGATGTACATGTGTAGAGTCATCTCTTGTGTTGGAAAATCTTGTCAGCAACCCCCACCACTTGGAAACTTTGCAGAAGCAAGAATACAAGACTGTTACAGCCTTGACCCTTAGCATGTGCCCCTGCCTGACTATATAATCTCTCTCTATTAACCAGGGAGTGGGGCTCAGTTCTTGAGGTGCTAGCCTACTGTGCTTCCCCTTTCCTGGCAGAGAAATAAAGCACTCTTTCTTTCTCCTCCATAACTCTGTGTCCCTATTTCTATTTTGAATTGGTACACAGAGAGCCAAGATTTTGGAAGTACTACTGGGGCAAACTGCTCACATCACCCCTCTCTTTGATAAGTCATCTTCACCTTTAGCCCTATTCTCACCCCTACCCCCGCCAAGAGTGGCCTTTGTAGCTAATCTCCAGCTTCTCTCCTGCTTTAGAAGGGATGCTGAGTGTGGGAGTAGAATTCCTTAACATACTTGAGGGGCTTTTTGAGGCTGCAGAATGGGAGAGGAAAAGGAGGGAGAGGAAGGGGAAAGAAGAGAATACAGGCAGAGACCCTGCCTGTGTTGGGAAGAAAACTTGATGGGCAAAACTACAGATGTTTAAGGCAGAATATATTTGGGTTTCTGCAGAATGGAGTGTAATGTGAATCACATTCCCACATCCATGAAATCTCCAGGAAAAAGAGGATGAAAAACTCAGTCCTGTCCCCAGGGATCAAAAAAAAAAAAAAAAGCTGGTGGGGAGGAAAGAGGGAAAGAAAAGAAAGAGGGAGGCTGGATGGCTGTCAGATAGCTGTTAAATGAATGACAAATTCTATCTACCAAGAATGATGATTGGATGCAGGGATAAGGTGGGCTGAGAAAGTTTTTTGGAGTCTTGACATAAGATCAAGAGTTGGCCAAGGAGAAAGGCAAACCAGCACTGTCAACCTGCCTCAAAGGATCTCGAGGTCTCACTGAGACACATATGGGCCTCAGTGTCTATGAAACCGAGGCCCCTTAAAACCAAGTTTCCTTGCCTTTATAATTAACCTGCCTGGAGGCTGAGATTCCTGAAACATCACCGTATTACCTCACCAGCAGCCAATCAGAAGAATGTTAATAGCTGATGACCAGCCTACAGCCCTCTCCCCTAACAGTCTTTAAAAACTCCTGCCTGAAAGGAGTTTGCCTGGGGAGCATGAGCTGCCCATTCTCCTTGCCTGCTGTCCTGCAAATAAGCCCTTGCTTTGCTGCAAACACCTACTGTCAACAGTTTGGCTTTTTGTGATGCTTATACCCTCAGCCCATGATAGGTAACATCTAGAGGACACAATAGAAGGGAGGCTTGTCATTGAAAACCTTTTCAAGCCTTTTGAATTTTGAACCATGTGGAAATGTTGCCTATTCAAATATAAAAATAAACATTTTTTTTTAAGTTGGCCAGCTTAATAACTATTAGGGAAGAGGATCTCCAATCATATATTCCCTGCCTTGAAAAACACTTGAGAAATTCTATTTTCTCTCCTTTCAGGAATCAGAAGGCCAGTGCTTGCTTCCTTCCCAGCCCCGGAAGTAATTAGTTGAGGATTCAGCCATCTCCTGGGTACCTACATAAGGGCTGCTGCAGGAAACCACTCCAGTTGAACACTGCACAGCCCTAGGGGCTGTCAACTCCATCAGTTATAATGTGAATGAGTTTTTCAGTGCCCAACCTACACAACCATATGTGGTGACACTCTCCTGCTCCCACGGCCTAGCCTGCTCCAAGGTATAAAGGTTTCATCAAATTCAAAATCCAAAACAGTCTCCACCAAGAACCTCTTTTCTTTCTTCCAAGAAGGAGTTAGTGGATGTTGTTTGCTTATTGGTTTTTAAAAGTGAAGAAGGAGCAAGCAAGGTCTCCTCCCCATGAGCTCACTTCCCTCTGGCCCAGCACTTGAGTTCCTCGCCCTTGCTAATGATCCCTCACCACAAGTGAATTGACTCTGCCCACAATAGCTAACAATGAGCTGATGGTTTGTTTGCCTGCTCCAGGAATCCAATTTGAGGAGTCTATTGTATGCTCCAAATAAGGGAGTTTGCAGCATCCTGACCGCTCAGGATGTGAGGGTTTTATGAAAGGGTCAGACAAAAACTGCTTCTCCGGAGGCACCTGGGCAAACAGCACATCATCCTCTTGCCCTGCCTTCTGTCTCCAGAATAAAAGCATGAAGAATCAAGACCAGGCTGACCCTAATGTGTTCCCAAGAAGACTCTTCTTTCTGATAAAATCTGTCCTAGACCCAATAGTCTACTGTCTGCAGCTCTATCAGACAGAGGCATTGTCCACTAGGACCACCAACCACAGGGTAAAGCCCAAACCTCAGCCAAGGCTTACAGTGTCTGATTCTGCTCTCCTCCGTCAATTTCCCCCACACTGAATCAGTTTCAGATCCACATGCTCTTTAGCCTCCTGGCCTTTGCATATGCTGATCTGTACACCAAGAATGTCCTTGCATGATAGATGATCAGTGCAATAAACCATGGTACACTCTTACGACAGAGTGTCATGAAGCCATTAACAACAACGATAGAGAAAAATATTAGGTGCCATGGAAAATGATACAATATATTGAAAAAACCCAGTTATGAAAATCATAGTAGCAACTAACGTGTACTGACGAATTACTCTATTCTATAGTTCTAAGCACTTTACATATATTAACTCATTGATTCCTCAAAACAACCTTAGAAACAGGGTACACTATTATCTACCATTTTACAGATGAGGAGACTAAGGCTCAGAGAGATTATACAACGTGTCCAAGATGACAAGCCCAGGCCATGGCAGAGCTGGAATTAGAACCCAAGCCATTGGTCTTTAGGGTATACATTCTTAACCATCATACAGCCCTGTATCAAACAGAAGCATTTGTAACCCTGGTTTTATAAAAACAAAGCAAAACTATACACATGAAAGATGGAGAGTTTTAAAACATCACATTGATATGGCCAGAATGGTCAGAGTGGTTATCTCCTAAGACTGTGATTGATGAAGTGCAATGTTGCTGCGGGTTCCCCAGGAAGCAGCCTCTGAAATGGAGTTTACCACAAAGCATGCTTATTGAGAAGGATTCTTAGGACCAACACCTTTGAGAGAAAGAGGAAGCGGGAAGCAGGCAGAGGGAGAGCTTGGACTTCACTACAGGGAGCTATAGATCTAGAACAGTCAGTCCTTCAGAGGGTTCCAAGTTGGGCTGAGACCTTTATGCCTCTGCATTCATCAGTCACTGGATGGTACTGGAAGGCTGGCCACCAGGACCAGACCCAGCATCTGGGCAACACATGCTTCTTTAGGAGAATCTGAGGGGTGGGTACAGCGTATGCCCCTACAGGTGATTTTAATTCTCTTCCTTTTGTTTGTCTATGTGGGTTATGATTAATCCATATCACTTGTGCAGCAAGGGGAAAAGCTACCAGAAGAAAAGAAGTCATCAATCCTCAATTGCATCAAGGCCAGAGGCAAGTCTGTCTCTGGCATTAGAAGTAAACAAGGCCAAAGTGGTGGATCGTGCCCACATCAGACAGGAACTTGGCCTTCTGGGATTGCTTGAGTTTGAATAATAGTTCAAATACTATACACGAATTAATTGGTAGGTCTCCAAACACAGAAAGCTGACCAGTGAGTGAGAAGGACTTTGGCCAAGAGACTGACTGGTTATCTGGCCTTAGGGAAGCATGTAGCAGCTGCCGACTCACCCCGAAATGCAGGGCTCATAAACTATTCCATTGCGGCCACCAGTGCCTTTTGGTCTATATCCTTGGCTCTGAAATTGACCAATGAGACCAAAGCAAGTGCAATGCAAGGAGGTTTAATAAGCATTTAAACAATGGGCTTACCTTCTTGGAACACTCCTCTTGGAATCTAGCCACCATGCTGTAAGGAAGTCCAGGCTGTCCTCCACATGGAGAGGGCCTAAAAGGTGAGAAATGTGCCGAGAGAGTCCAGGTACAAAAGAGCTCCCAACTGAACACACCAGCATGAGTGACCCAATCAACACTATGTAAACAGCTTTGCCTAGTCAGTTCACAGAATCATGAGAAATAAGAAATTGTTATTGCTTAAGCCACTAAGTTTGGACTTAATACCAATAGAAAAGTGAAACAACAGGGCTGAGCTGAAAAAGAGGTCATTAGATAAGTCCATTCACCCTAGCTTGCCACAGCCTGTTCTTCACTATGAGTCACATGCTCAGTGGCTACTTTCAAACCAGTTCAATCTGCCCACCAAGCACATAGCCACTGACACATATTCAGACAAGGATACCTCAAGGATATTCAGAACAATATCCTTGAGGTCTCTTTCTGTATCCCAGAAAGGCAGCAGAGAATATGAGCTCTAGACTGAGCCTGCCTTGGTTTGAACCCCAGTACCCCTACCTACGGGCTTCCCAGGTGGCACTAGTGGTAAAGAACCCACATGCCAATGCACGAGACATAAAAGACGCAGGTTCAGCCCCTGGGTCGGGAAGATCCCCTGGAGGAGGGCATGGCAACCCACTCCAGTATTCTTGCCTGGGAAATCTCATGGACAGAGGAGCCTAGCGGGCTACCATTCATAGGGTTACAAAGAGCCGGATAGGACTGGAGAGACTGAGCATGGATGCACGCACCCCTATCTACAAGCTGAGTGATCTCTCTGAGCCTACTATGTAAAGTGGGTTAATAATAGTCTATATTGGGTTGAATACTATTCTCCTTAATCTCCTGATTGGAAACAGTCTTTGCAGATGTAATCAAGCTAAGATGAAATTCTACTGAATTGAGTTGGGTCCTAAGTCTAATACTATTGGTGTCCTTATGAGAAGAGGGGCATATAGACACAAAGACACAGACAGACAGAAGGAAGATGGCCATGTGAAGGCAGAGACAGAGATTGGAGTTATGCTGCCACAAGTCAAGAAGTATCAAGGGTTGCTGGCAACTACCTGAAGCTAAGAGAGGCAAGGAAGGATTTTTCCCTGGAGTGTTTGGAGGGAGCAGGGCCCTGACAATACCTTGATTTCAGACTTCTGATCTCCAAGACTTTGAGAGAATAAGTTTCTGTTGTTTTAAGCCACCACTTTGTGGTCATTTGTTGGCAACCCCAGGAAACTAATATAGAGCTCTTGCTGAGTGGTGACTGAATGAGTTAATGTAGGCAACTTTCTCTAGCAGAATTCTCACTATGGAAAGTAAGGGAATAAATAGGTTTGAATAGTGGGGGACACCTATAAGGTGCACTTACTTTCATGGTTGACAAGAAATGGCAACCATTACTACTGTTAACCAACTGTCCTTCTAGTCTTATCTTAGACAGTCTCTGATTAGTGACTGTCCTATATCAGTGATGCTAACTTTAGGGTATTCAAAACCACTTGGGGGATCTCACTAAAAATACAGCTAATGGGACGCACAACTCTAGAGTCTGATTTAGTTGACTGGGGTTGGGCCCATGGATAGTCATTTTTTAACAGTACCCCAGGACTATACAAAAGGGCAGTCTATAGATCATACATATTAGTCTCTGGATTTGCCTGTTGGTTTGTCCTAAGGGATTCCAGTGTGGACCCACCCCCTAGCTCTGGCCCATCAAAAGTAGAATGTTCTACTGTGGCACTAGCTAGATGCCAGCAGCTTGGCCAACCCTTCACTCCCTGGCACATCCTAACCCTAGGACATCAGAACTGCTAACACTTGGGCAAAAGGTTTAAGGCTGTTGAAAAATAACTACAATAACACCACTTATTGAGCATCTACCCTATGTTAGGCTTTCACATACATTATTCCTAATTCTCAAATTAACCCTGAAAGTTAAGTTTTAGACATAGTGTTGTACATTTGAGAAAACAATATTTTATAAATTCAAAGCTGATTTTTGTGTATACTGTTGTATATACTGGATATGCAGCCAGTAACCATGTCTGACCCAAAGGCCACATCTTCTCCTAGACACCATAATTCCTGCTTACTTGGTCCCTCTTTCTCCTGCCCTCATCCTCCTGGGGGACAGAGAATACCTGGCTGTATCAGTCAGGGTAGTTGACAATAGCTGCTGTAACAAATATCTCCAAAATCCCAGTCCCTTAACAAACAAAGGTTCATGTCCTATACACATCACAGTCCAATGAAGGTTGAGAAGCTCTCCTGGAAAGCTCCTTTTCACAGGTCATCGTTCATTGCATGGTATAGTGTATAAACTTCAAAATGTGGCCTGAATAGTCACTACAAAAGTCAGAGAGAGATCATGAACAATTTATAGGGGAGTTTGTGGCCAAGCCCATATAAATGCAGAGTTCCAAAGAACAGCAAGGAGAGAGAAAAAAGCCTTCCTAAGTGAACAATGCAAAGAAATAGAGGAAATTAATAGAATGCGAAAGACTAGAGATCTTTTTGAGAAAATTAGAGATACCAAGGGAATATTTCATGCAAAGATGGGCACAATAAAGGACAGAAATGGTATAGACCTAACTGAAGCAAAAAATACTAAGAAGAGGTGGCAAGAATATGCAGAAGAACTGTACAAAAAAGGTGTTAGTGACCCAGATAACCACAATGGTGTGATCATTCACCTAGAGACAGACATCCTGGAGTGCGAAGCCAAGTGGGCCTTCGGAAGCATCATGATGAACAAAGCTAGTGGAGGTGATGGAATTCCAGCTGAGCTATTTCAAATCCTAAACGGTGATGCTGTTAAAGGGCTGCATTCAATATGTCAGCAAATTTGGAAAACCCAGCAGTGGCCACAGGACTGGAAAAGGTCAGTTTTTATTTCAATCCCAAGGAAGGGCAATGCCAAAGAATGTTCAAACTACCACACAATTTTACTCATTTCACATGCTAGCAAGGTAATGCTCAAATTCCTTCAATAGTACATGAACTGAGAATTTCCAGATGTAGAAGCTGGATTAAGAAAAGGCAGAAGAACCAGAGATCAAATTGCCAGCATCTGCTGGATCAGAGAAAAAGCAAGAGGATGCCAGAAAAACATCTCTTTCATTGACTACACTAAAGCCTTTGACTGTATGGATTACAACAAACTCTGGAAAACTCTTAAAAAGATGGGAACACCAGACCAGCTTACCTGCCTCCTGAGAAACCCTGTCTGCAGGTCAAGAAACAACAGAACCAGACATGGAACAACAAACTAGTTCAAAATTGGGAAAGGAGTACGTCAAGGCTGTATATTGTCACCCTGCTTATTTAACTTCTATGCAGAGTACATCATGCAAAATGCCGGGCTGGATGATGCTCAAGCTGGAATCAAGATTATCTGGAGAAATGTCAATAACCTCAGATATGCAGATGACACCACCCTAATGGCAGAAAGCAAAAAGAGCCTCTTAATGAATGTGAAAGATGAGAGTGAAAAAGTTGGCTTAAAACTCAACATACAAAAAACTAAGATCATGGCATCCGGTCCCATCACTTCATAGCAAATAGAAGGGGAAACATAGAAACAGTGACAGACTTTATTTCTGGTGGCTCCAAAATCACTCTGGATGGTGACTGCAGCCATAAAATTAAGAGACACTTGCTCCTTGGAAGAAAAGCTATGACAAACCTAGACAGCATATTAAAAAGCAGAGACATCACTTTGCTGACGAAGATCCAAATAGTCAAAGCTATGGTTTTTCTAGTACTCATGTACAGATGTGACAGTTGGACCATAAAGAAGGTTGAGCACCAAAGAACTGATGCTTTCTAACTGCAGTGCTGGAGAAGACGCTTGAGAGTACCTTGGAAAGCAAGGAGATCAAACCAGTCAATTCTACAGGAAATCAGTCCTGAATATTCATTGGAAGGAATGATGCTGAAACTGAAGCTCCAATATTTCAGCCACCTGATGTGAAGAGCTGACTCATTGGAAAAGACCCTGTTGCTGGGAAAGATTGAGGGTAGGAGGAAACGGGCAACAGAGGATGAGATGGTTGGATGGCATCATCAACTCAATGGACTTGAGTTTGAGCAAACTCCAGGAGATAGTGAAAGACAGGGAAGCCCGGCGTGCTGCAGTCCATGGGGTCGCAAAGAGTCAGACACAACTGAGCGACTGAGCAACAGCAACGAGAAGAGGGTCATATCACTTTAATCCAGTTCCACTGGACAGAATCCAGTCATATGGCCCCAATCTCCTTGTATAGAAGGCTGGAACACCTTCTTCCTATATTCCCAGGAAGAGGAAATGAGATGGGTATCCAGCCAGGTTAAATAATACTTTTCAGGAGCTCCCATTTTTTAAGTCATGTGCCAGGTAGTATGAACCATGCGCCAGGCAAATGCTTTACATGCATTTACTCCCCACAGCATTATTCGGTAAGTACTATTATTATTCCCTAATATCATTGAGAAAACAAAGCTTTGGGGCAGTCAAGTGACCTACTCAATGTTATATAGCTAGCAACTGTATAAAGCAGGATTTGGACCCAGATTTAACTGCAGAATCCATGCTGTTCATCACTGCTCTACACTGTCTCCCATTGGCCAATAAAAGAAACCGCATCTGTCCCAGTTACCAAGTTAGATTCCCAAAGCTAACTATCCACCGTGGGGAAAATGATTTTAACTGAAAAAAAGTAAGTAAAACCATTGAAATCAGAATTAAATTAGGTCCAGTGGGAGGCTAGGAAGTTGTAATATACAGAACACACTCAAGCATAGATCCAAATGAATAAAAAGAATGCAAGCACATCCCCAGTGAATGCAAATCTACGCAAATGAATGTATTCAACTATGCCGGTCTATGTAAATAGTCATGTATTGAAAAGCAAAAGTAGGGGAGGGTCAGCTTTTCAGAAGGCAGTGCCCCTTTTCTTATCCTCTGTTGGTATAAAGATCACCACTATGCAAAAGGAAAAAAACCTCTATATTGAATATTGTAAAGAAAAGATATATGAGAAGTGACATTGAGACCTTTGCAGGAGTTCAGACATCTAACAGGAGGGAGGCTGAGCTTATCCAGCTCCCAGTGAGCTGCCAGATTCAATAAATTAGTAAACATCAGTAAGGAAAGATCCTCTTTGCAAACAAGTACCCATTTTCTTGTCCCAAAGGTAAATTAGCAAAAGCTGAATTGGAAATCCATCCTTCCAGTGCAATCATAGTCAAATTTTGGTGTGCATTAGAATCACCAAGTGTCCTTGCTTAAAGTGCACATCCCTGTGCTAGTCCTCAAGACCTCCTGAGTCAGGCAGGCTGGAAATCGGCACATTTTAAACACATCCTGATGATTCTGAGTCAGGAAGCACATGGATCATCTTTCTAGAAACTGCCATTTTAAAAACACAGATTTCAGAGCAGATAGACCTTGATTTGGTTCTCAGTCTGACCTTTACTCGCTGTGGGACCTTGGCTAGTTGACAAGATGTCACAGTCCCAGGGACACCCTCACTTATAAAATGGGTCTAATTTTATGCTCCCTTTCGAAGGATTCCTGTGAGGACTAAAAGAGATAATTCTTTTAAAAGACTTGGTGCGATGCCTGACACATAGTATAAACTCAGTAAATATTTGGTATAATTACAACGATCATTCTCTGATGAAAGGGGGAACTAGCACCTCCTTCACGAAGTGTCTAGACTGATTCATAAAGTAGTTGTACCGTCACTGGGTGAATAAGACTGTACCTTCCCTTCTGCCTCTCACTGACTCCTCCTGAGAGGCGGATCATTGGTTAGTTGACAAGCATCTGAGCTCCACTGGCCCACTGTTACCTTGTGACATTTAATATCTCCCTCCTCCTCCTTCCTCCTCTCTCCTCTTCTCTTTGCCTCCCTTTCCCCTACTCTTATCATTTCATCATCCCCCTACACTTTCTTTACACACCACCCTGCCCTCGCTTCATTCCCAGCCCTCCCTTTAAGAAGGTTTCAAGTTCTAGACCAGAGGAGGAGTATTAAGAAAATTGATTAGAGTCACAAGTCCAAGCTATATTCTTCAATCTAGAGGAGCCAGCAACAAGTTTGATATTTTGACCCCTGTCTCACTCCTATGTCTATTAACTTCTCAGTTGGTCTGAAACCCATCGTACAAGGGGTGACCATCTGCCTAAACCCCCCACCCAGTGTGCACACTCTGGGTGTTATCCTCAGAGCCCAGTGGGCAAGTTCTCTTGATATTCGTTGTCTAATGTGGCAGTTTCCCACTGAAGCCAGTTATTCAGTCATGATTAACCATGGCAACCATACTCATGCACTAATTTCACGGTTGTCAAGATTTCCTCTCATGGAACATCCTTTCATTTGCTTGAATTACTATTTTTTTCATCAGTTCTTAATCAAGTGGGTTTGTGTGTGCAAAATCAACAAACAGAAAACAGCCATCATAAATGACACCTCAGAAGGAGTGCCCCAGACTGAGACCATTAACAGTTAATAACTGGGTTTTGAAGAACCTCTCAAAAATGTGTAATATAGGTTTATAAACAATGCCATTGCCCAGCCAGCTTCCATGCAAATAGCAGCTGCATCCATGGGGTGCAGACTTCTTGCTGAGCATTCTGAACAGGACTTTACATCCATTTATTATCATGTTTAACCTTCATGACAAACCCATTTGCAGATTAGAAAACTGAGACTCAGTAACGGTTACTGGAGGCAGGGCCTAGAGTCATAGAGCAAAAGTTGCATGGCTAGGATTCAAACTTAGCTCTCTTGCTGCTAACATCCTCTTCTCTTTCCACCACACCAGGGTGCTTCTTTGTAACACTGCCATCACAGCCCCTTGTATTTGAGAATATGTCAAGCAAACCTTAGGTCCTAATGGCCTGTTTTAATGCTTAAACTCAGGATAATTCCTAGATTCAAATCCTGGCTCTTCCTCTTGCTGGCTGTGTGATTTTAAGCACTTAACCTCTCTGAGTGATTCACACTTCCTGGTATTCATCCCATATGTAAACTCCCTTTGTGTGTAGATAGGACTGTGACTTGCTTCTGATCGATAGAACACAACAAAAGTGGTGGGAAAGTCACTCCTGTGATTAGATTACAGAAGATTGTAGCTCCTGTTTTGCCAGAAGACTCTGTTATCCTCTCAGCTTGCACACTTTGATCAGGCAAATGGCCATGTTGGAGAGGCCTATTTGTCAATAGACGAGAGGAACTGAAGCTCTCTTTCCAACAGTCATAAGGAATTTAATTCTACCAACAGCAACACAAGTTTGAAAGCAGATGCTTCACCAGTTGAGACTTGAGACCTGTGAGCCCCCATTGACACCATGATTACAAGCCAGGAGAGTCCCTGAGACCCAAGACCTGAGCTCTGCTTGAATTTCTGATCCATCAGAACTGTGTGATGATAAGCATATGCTCTTCTAAGTCGCTAAGTGTCATGGTAGCTTATTAAGCGACAATAGAACTAATACATCATTCAGAAGCCCCTACTACACACCAGGCACAGCTCTAGCATGGGGACACAGAAAGAACTAGGTCATGGTCTGCATCCTGATCTAGTACAGATCAGATGTGCTTCTACATGAGGCAAGATACGCAGACCCAAGAAAGAACGCACGGTCAACATGCGTCCTTTGTCGAAATGTAAATCCTGTCTTTAAATATGTAAATTTTAAATTATATCATAAAGATAAAATTTAAATTAAAATAAAGAAGAAAAGGAAAAGCCTAAATGTATTCTATCAGCAGGGTAATTTAAAAAAAAATCCATGATTATATTTTTGCAATCCATGAAGTGCTTAACAGACATCAAAGATAATGAGGTAAGTCTATTTCTACTGACATGGTGAAAATTCCAAGACACATTGCTAGTTGAACTTGGGGATGATACCACTTATGATTTAAAAATAATCCACTCTGCCCACACATTCACATGGACACATATAGCATTTATCTTCAACGAACATATAAATAAGTATGTAAAAGACAGTGTAACACAATGGCAAAGGGCAAGATTCTAGACTCATACTTCCAGGACTCACCTTCTAATTATCCCATTTATTGGTTGTACAACCTTGGGAACATTTCTGAGATCCTTGGAGCCTCAGTTTCCTCATCTGTAAAATGGAGTTGTTGTGAAGATTAAGTGAGCTAATATAAGACTGGTACATAGTCAGTGTTCAATGGATGTTTGCTAGTATCAATACTAATGCAATAATAATTATTATTACTATTATTCATCTGGAAAGATATACACAAGAGTAAAAACAATGACTGCCTCAGAAGGGTACTGGATTGAGAATGGAGGACAAAGTGGTCCTGAGACCTATCTATAATTTTCTATTTTTTTCAAGGATAGTATTTCAAGTATCATGTAACCAACCATCCCCATGAATAGTCAGTTAGGTACAGTGAAACAGAACAGGCCCCCTGAAGTAGTCTGTGTCCCCTGAAGGTGGGGATGGTATCAAGGCAGGCTGCATGGAGCGCATGGCATACTCTGGATCACCCCTTCCACTGACATTTTCTCCACACACAAGTTTTCCTCTGTCAGTTTTTTCCTGAAGACCAGGATACTGTCCCAGACTCCCCCTGCCCAGATAGATGAAGATCCTCCTGAGAGACTAGGCAACGGGCCCAGGGCTGCTTCCAAAGTTCCCCAGGGACCCAGAGGGATGGCTGGGGCCACTTGCCAGCCTGATCTGACTGGCCTTCCAGAATGCCCAGTGAGCTCTTCCAGCCCTGCTAAACCTTCCATTAATAAACTCATGATAAGGAACTGTCTTCCCATTTAAGGATGCACTGCTGATTGCTGCTGAGAGAAACCTGTGTCCTATGAAGGGGGTTGGCCAGTACTGGTGATGGATGACCTCCTCCCTTGCCTGGCCTCTCTTGTCTACCCTCATCTGCCAGCTTTTCAGGTTGGCAGGGGCTGCTGGCCGGAATGAGGAAACCCACTATGAGTGAGGGGAACTTCTGAACAGAAACAACGAAATCCCCCAACACCTTAGGGATCAAACCACAATTGGGATCTCACTAACTCCACATCTTAACCAACCAACCTAAATGCATACTGTGAATGAGCACCTCCTTTCAAAGCGATAAATTCACCCAGAGGAAGCAATTAACTGGACCAATAAAGGTAGGAGGGAGCAGAGCAGAAACATTTATCAACAGTCTCTTAATCACCTATTTCCCCTTCCCTCCCATTTAATTTCCCCAATAGTCTTTTTGTAAATTATTTTTTATTATTTAATAAAATATATTATTTGTTATATAATAAAATAATTTTATTATACAGCCTCATAATGTCTTCACTATTATTATTTACCATTTTACAGATGAGAAAACTGAGGTTCAAAGAGGTTCTATGATGTTCCCAATACTACATAGCTAAGAAGCTAATAAATTTGGTCCTTGTCACATTATTCGGAGAAGGCAATGGCTCCCCACTCCAGTACTCTTGCCTGGAAAATCCCATGGACGGAGGAGCCTGGTAGGCTGCAGTCCATGGGGTCGCGAAGAGTCGGACACAACTGAGCGACTTCACTTTCACTTTTCACTTGCATGCATTGGAGAAGGAAATGGCAACCCACTCCAGTGTTCTTGCCTGGAGAATCCCAGGGACGGGGGAGCCTGGTGGGCTGCGGTCTCTGGGGTCGCACAGAGTGGGACACGACTGAAGTGACTTAGCAGTCACATTATTATGCCCACTTAACTGATGAAGAAACTGATGAATCCAAGCCTGAGAGATTAAGTGGCTTCCCCAGGGAAAGGCATGTGGCTGGGAAGTGGTGTGGTCATTATTTCTGATCTAAAATGCAGAGTTCTTTCCTTGATTTGATGCTCAGAGACAGAAGCAGAATCTCACCTTGTTAATCACCCTCTTGGAGGCTGGATTGGACTTTCCCTGATCTACTATATTGCACTGCTTTTTGAAAGGTGGTCCTGGATTCACTCACAGTGGAATCAAACTGCAGTGCATGCTAAAATGCATATTCCAGGGCCCTGTCCCAGTCTTTGAATCAAATGCTCTCACCACAAGATCAGGACTCTGCATTTTAAACAAACATCCTGGGAAAGGTCTTATGCACACTGAAGCTTGAGAACCATATCACAGGCATCCTTGCCTAATGCCTGGTACATCTTGATCCAAGAAAGGACAGGGAAGCTTTTGAAAGAGCAATGTTTCAAATTTTTTAATCCATCATCATTTTACATTTATGAAGTTCATTTTCATCCCCTTAATCAGAGGTCTAAATCTGGCAGCCTAGAGTCTTTCTTTTGCCAGCTGTTTAGTCTCCCTATCCCCTATTCCCCTATCCCCACTCCTCACCTAGCGTTTCATAAAGAATCCAGTCAGGGCTCCTGGATTCAAATCCTGGCTCCAGCTGTGCCTCTTACATACTCTGGATCTCAGCTTCCTCAAATGCCAAATGGGATAGTAATAGTTCATTCCTCACAGGTAGGCTGACCTGTGAAAATTTGAAATACACTCACCAATAGAAAGCTTATAGAAGAGTGTCTAGCAGAGAGTAAATACTCAATGAAGGTTAGCTGTCAATATCAAAATGCAGTTCTCTAGGTTTTCTTGATTTACCCATGGTAACACATAGCTGGATCCAGGTGGTGGGCTTGTGGGGAGGGTGTAGTCACCCCAAATAGCACTTAGTCACCTGGTCATCCCTCATGAGGATTCTTCAGCTGTCCCTGCAGGCTCTTGCATTGGTGACACTGAAGTCTTATGGAAAACACATGTCTTTTCCTGAATCTTTGTAGAATGGAGGGGTTGTCTGCAACAGATACAGTTTTAATACTCCTCTTTTTGAAATGCAAGACATGCTCACCCCACCCCCAGGAGTCGGGGCTCCAAACTCCTCATCCCATAGCACCAGCCCAAGCCACACCCAGCCAGGGGCCACCCCAGGACTCAGCACCCACATTCCTGGGTATGGACCTAGAGCAAGAGACGTCTTCAAGACAAATTCCTGCTGCCCTGCCCAGCCTCATGGCTCACTGCTCTCCGTCCATAGCTTCATCTCCAGGAGGATTGGTATAATTACCCAGCCATCACACCATCATGGAAATACAAGCATAGTGATCATTCCGGGACTGGTTCTTTAAGGTCTCTTCCCCTGGCTAACCCACCTTCTCTTCTTCAGGTTCCAGCTTAACCATCACTTCCTCTGGGATGCCTCCTAGGCCCACAGAAGCTGCTCTCACTTTCCTGGGTGTCTGCTCTCTAGCAGTTATCATGTTGGTGTTGGGCTACCTGTTTATTTTCTCCCCTCACAGACCAGGACATCCCTGAGGCCAGAGACTGTGTCTTGTTCACCACTGAATCCTCGAACAAAATACTTAGCACATAGTTGGTGCTTAATAACTGTTTGTTGAATAAGTGACTACAAATGGGGGTTCTGTTAAGAATCCAGAAGAGGGACCAGAATTCTCTTTACAAAAAAAGAGAGGGAGGAAAAAAAAAGCAAACATTTATCGAACTACCATATGTAAACCTTCACAACCACCTTATGAAGCGGGTATTATAAATCCTTTTACAAATAAGAAATCTGAGTTTCAGAAAGTTGTAAACTATTTGTTCAAGGCTATTAAGCCAAAGCAGGAATCACCAAAGTCTTTCTGTAAAGTCTCAGTTCACGGATATTTTACATCCACAGGTCATATGGTCTCCGTGGCAGCTATTCCACTCCACCGTGACAGCACAAAATCTACAGCATGGAAACAGACAGCCTTGACCAGGTCCCAGCAAAGTTTTATTTACATAGCAGGCAGTAGGCAAAAGTTGTAAACCCCTGAGTTAGGTATTGATCTATGGAAGCTTTGTCCACTACATACCCAAATCTTCCAGACAAAAAGTTGGAGAAAGAGTAGTAGAAATGGTGATGGTCCAGGAAGAGGTGTTTGCTTTGGAAAAGGAAGGCTGGAGCAAACTAATCCAATCTGATTATGGAAGCTCATGTGATTTATTTCTCAAGTAGGTCCTCACTGAGCATTGATTATGTGCTAGGATTTTGCTAAGTACCCAGGGGACCTATGCATGAATAAGGCTGGTCCCTGGCCTCGCTTCACCTGCTGAGAAGTAAATGAAATGATATGTATGCACTTTCTTTTGGTCATTAAATATCGAGCACCTACTATGTGCTGGGAGTGAGACAACAGCAGTGGACAAAATCAAGGTTTGGTCCCCTGCTTTTAGCTCAGTTGCAGAAAAGAACATGAAATAATAATCACACAGATAAATATTTAATTACAAATTGGGATAAATGCCATGAAGGGAAAGAACATGATGCTGTAAGAGAGAATAACAAGAGAAAACACACTGAGATTGAGGGGCAGGGGATGGTCAGGGAAGAACTCTCTGGAGAAATGGGACATGTACCAAAATTGAGACAGCAAAAAGTAGAGGCAGTTCAGAGGAGGGGTTGGGAAAGGTTTCTGAAAGGCCATGATATTTGAACCCTACTTGGATGGATGAGTAGGACTTGGTGGTGCAAGAACCAGGCTGCATGGGCATCTGTGTAGACCGTACACAGCACACAAGTCCTGGGGATACCTTCCACATAGACATGGTGGAAATGGTACTCACTACGGTTATGCAGTTACACAACCGTGTGCAGAAACCTGTGCTAGGATAAGGAGAAAAAGCTTTCCTATAGGAAGGAACAGGAAGCAAGGTGATGGCTAGGAACCCCTTAATTTCAGCAGGACCACTGGTAAATTGGCCTGGCTTGAACACTTGGTGTTCCGTATTCTGCCTCCCCTCCTCCTCCTCCGGTGCCGGGTGGGGTGCTCTCGGGCCTCTTCACGGCTGTGATGAATGTCTTCTCATTGCCTGTATCGATTCCCCCAGTGAGGCCCTTGCCTGGTTCCTCATCAACCCTCCTTCTGGCTGCAGTATGTTAAGTGGGTACTCAGCCCCATACTTATTACCCCAGTTTAATAAGCTGGTGGCAAAAACTTGCTAATATAAAATTCATATGTATTGAATTTGTCCCTGAGGCTGCTCCTGCATGTCTAACCTGCTTGTCCTGGTGGTTGGGACCACCCTGGATTATTGTGTTAGAGTTTTATTGATGCTCATTTCTTTGGACAAGAAGTCACACACACACACACACACACACCAACACCAACACCTATCTCTGTTGGTTGAGCACTAGAGGGTTTTCTGATTAGCAACTGTCTGAGTATGGGAGAGTTAGGGCAGAGTCTAAATTCATATGCTGTCAGGACCTGCAGGTGTGACAGATGAGGGTATTGGGCTGGTGGGCAGAACACAGGAGGGGATAAGGAAGCGCCATCAAAGGGGATGGCCAACTCAGCCCCCATCTCTTGTTGCCATTTGCAAATGGGACCCCAGGGTGATCAGATCTTCAGTGTTCCAGGAACCCAGAAAAGGGGTTTGTGTGTGTGTCTGTGTGTGCATGTATGAAATGTCTTAATTTTAAATATCTGCGATTAATCTTTAAGAATGTTTTTAACACCGTGAAAGCCAAACAAGTTACATCTAGAAGTCAAATACAGCTCTTAGGCCACCAGCTTGCAATTTTTAGGCAAGGAGAAGCTGAGAGTCTGAAAATCTATCTGGTAGAACCACAAGCCATTTTGCAAGGCAGTGGACTTATTAGTTAAGAATATACGTGGTGAAGTCAGACAGACCTGAGTTCAATGCAAGATCCAACATCTGACTTGCTTTGACTAATGAAACGTGAGCACAGTGACGTATATTGCCTCAAGGCAGAAGCTATAAGAGCCAATGCACCATTTGCTGTATGCTCTTTCCTGTACTATGGCTTCATGCCAAAATTGGAACCGCCATCATTCTGGGACCCTCAGTAACTAGAAGGAACAGTTTCCCCTGCTGAACATTAGCAGACACATGGCATGAGTCAAAAATAATTTCTTAACTGGAAAAAAAATAGTAAGTTCTTGGGGAGCCATTGAGTGTTTGAGGGGTTTTGTTACTGTAGCAAAACCTACCTTATCCTGACTGGTATGTATTTCATAAAGCCATTGTGAGAGCTAAACTAATTTAAAAATACATGTAGAACAGTGGGCTTCCCAGATGACATGATGGTAAAGAGTCCGCCTGCCAATAGAGAAGACATGGGTCTGATCCCTGGGTCAGGAAGATCCCCTGAAGAAGGGAATGGCAATTCACTCCAGTATCCTTGCCTGGGAAATCCCATGGATGGAGGATCCTGGTGGGCTACAGTCCATAGGGTCTCAAAGAGTCAGATATGACTGAGCACACATGATGGAGGGGTGGAGCGGGGCACAGGGCGGGTGGCATAGAACAGTACCTAGAACTTGGTAAGCCTTTGTATTAGTCAGCTTTGTGAGATAGCAAATAACCCCCAAATTTCAGTGGCTTACCACCACAAAAGCTTACTTCCCAGTCTCATGGTGGGAAGAGATAAACCCTGAGATGAGCCATTCCTCAGGCAGAAGGAAAAGAACAAGAGAGCTGGTAGAAACAGGCAACAGCTTTAAAGCATCACCTCCACTCACATGCCATTAGTCAAAGCAAGTCACATGGCCAAGCTCAAAATCAGTGGGGCAGGAATATGATTCCAGTGGGAGAAGCAAATAATAGGGAAAAAATATATAAATTCTAATACAGCCTTCAGTAAAAGTTAGCCGTTATGATTTTCAGACACAGCAGAAGCGGGCAGCAAGGAGATGCTGGGCTCTTAAGGGCAAAGATACAGGGAAGGATGGTGAGGATGGTTTGGGGTCTGTCCCCTCCTGGCCACTTGGAGGTCAGGGCTGGAGGCAGCAGCCACAGAAGCCAGTTTCAAATGGGTTCTTAGATACAGAGACCCAAGCACAGTTTTAGGTCCACAAAATTAAATATGTTCCCAAGCACCGAGAAAGAGCCTCTCTCTGCATTGTGACCAGGATTCAGCAAGGATGGGCTCAGATGCTGTGCTATTTCAGCATCTCAAGGATTTGTCTTTCGGGGGAGGATGGGCAACACCTCCATGATGGGGTTGGGGGGCGAGGTGCTGGCATTATTAAAGGTACAAGCTCAGCAGCCACAGTGAATGTCCCCTCCTCTTGTGCCCTGTCAGACAGCCAAGGTAAGCCAGATGACACAGAGAGGCAACCAAGAGGACTGGTCAGGGTCATGTGAGATGCCCAGGACTGCAGGACTGCTGGGAGACTCAGAGAAAGACCCAGGGGAATTCTGGGCTATGCAGGTAAAGCCATGAGTCAGCAAAAACAACACTGTCTCAGAAAATAAGGCCCCATTGACTGCAAAAGTCTGCTGAGCCCTGTAAAATCAGGTAGCTCAGTGGGTAAAGAATCCGCCTGCAATGCAGGAGACCCCAGTTGGATTTCTGGGTCGGGAAGATCCCCTGGAGAAGGAATAGGCTACCCACTCCAGTATTCTTGGGCTTCCCTAGTGGCTCAGATGGTAAAAAATCTGCTGGCAATGTGGGAGACCTGGGTTCGATCCCTGGGTTGGGAAAATCCCCTGCAGAAGGGAACAGTGACCCACTCCAGTATTCTGGCCTGGAGAATTCCTTGGGCAGAGGAGACTGGCAGGCTACAGTCCATGGGGTTGCATAGTCGCTCAGACATGACTGAGCAACTTTCACTTCACAGGAAAACTATACATAGGTAAGGACAAATATACACAAATAAAAAAAAGTCTCTACACAGAAAAATGCGGTAATCATCACTTGACACTCACAGGCTTTTCCTCTCCTTGGCAGGCTTTAGGAAGAGGGCACACTGCAAAAGGTAGGCCAAGGTGGCAGCTGCAACTGCTGGCTGGGGTCAGATGAGGTAGGGAGAGAAATCAGGGGATGATGACTTTTACCCACGGGAGCCCTCTGAAGACAACTCATGCCTTCATGAGTAAGGAGATGAGTCCTATAGTTTGGAGATGAGAGTTCACATAAATATTATTCAATAACAGTTATTAAAACCGTACTAAAAGCTTGCTTTTAGGTTGACCCATATGAAATATGTGATATCTAACCAGTTCTAACCTGTCAGAATGGCAATCTCTTATGGTTCAACCTAATATATGCCAGGCATCATACTAAAAATTAACATGTATCATCTCATTTAATACTCACTCCAACTTTCTAAAAGGGTCGATTGTTATCTCCATTTTACAAAGGAGTAAACTAAGACAAGTGAAGTTAAATTATTTGCCCAAGGTGCCAACGTAAGACATAAATCCAGGGGTTTTTTTTTGTTTTGTTTTGTTTTAGGATTGATATCCTTTTTGAAAATTTATTTATTTTTAATTGGAGGATAATTGCTTTACAAGATTGTGTTGGTTTCTGCCATATATCAACATGAATCAGCCATATGTGTACGCATGTCCCTTCATGCGTGAACCTCCCTCCTGCCTTCCGCCCCACTCTAGCCCTCTAGGTTATCACAGAGCATCAGATTTGAACTCCCTGGGTCAAACAATAAATTTCCACTGGCTATCTAATTTTATATATGGTAATGTATATGTTTCAATGCTACTCTCTCAATTCATCCTGGGGGTCTTAATCCAAGAACTAGGCCCTTAGCCAGTGGCTACTCAAAGGGAGGTTCAAGAACCAGCAGCAACAGCACCTCCTAGGGATTTGTTTAAAATGCAGTCTCGTTTGCCTACCCATGTTCATAACTACATTATCTATAAGAGCCAAGAAAGATGAGAAGAACCTAAAAGTCCATCCACAGATAAATGGACAGACAAATGTGGTAACAAGGGAATATTATTTGGCCTTTAATAGGAATGAAATTTTGACACATGCTACCATCTCAATGAACCTTTAAAATATTATGCCACGTGAAATGTCAGTTGGACACAAAAGTACAAATACTGTGTGATTCCATTTATATGAAATTCCTAGAGTAGTCAGTTCACAGAGACAGGAAGTAGAATGGTAGTTTCCAAAAGCTGGGGGTGGGGGAAGGGAAGAGTTGTAGTCTGATGAGTGTTGGGCATCCCTGCTGGCTCAGATGGCTCAGATGCAAGAATCTGCTTGCAATGTGGGAGACCTGGGTTCAGTCCCTGGGTTGGGAAGATCCCCTGGAGAAGGGAATGGCTACCCACACCAGTATGAGTACAGAGTTTCAATTTGGGAAGAGGAAAAAGTTCTGGAGATGACTGGTGGTAACGGTTGCATAACAATAT
>NW_011494644.1:2382723-2383608 GCF_000754665.1 Bison bison bison | reverse complement strand
GACGCTCTTTCCGATCTATTAATTCCTCCAGAGCTGAGGGAGCTGAGCGGGCAGGCAGTGCTCGCAGGGCTGGTGGAGCAACTGCTTTGGCAGCAGCTGTTCCATTTGGGGAACTAATGAGACTCGAGGAAAAACCTGCCAAGGGATGCCAAGTACTTGTTTGCTTGCACAACCGATACAGCCTTGGCCAAATTGGACAGCGATGCAGAAGTGTCCGTCATTTTTTTTGTTCAATTTTGCAACTCTGTCTTACATTTCAAAAAGAGGAGTATTAAAACTGTATCTGTTGCAGACAACCCCTCCATTCTACAAAGATTCAGGAAAAGACGGCCACTTTACCATGCTGGGTGCTCCTGGAGTCACTTGTCAGGACCCCCAACTGACTCACTCACCATCAAGCCCTGACCCATCCCTACTTTCAAATTGTGTGGGTCTGGACTGCCTTTTGTAGCCACTGTATATCTCCTGATAGCTGGTATAACATTTAAAAGTGACAAGCTCCAGTGAGCAAAAATATAATCTTTCTTATTTCCTTCTAACTGGATTTATTGTTTCCCTGTGTCCGCATTCTATCTGGCTGCAGTAAACCTTATCCTGTTCAATTGAGGATAAACTTGGACAATTCAGGAAGAACTCAGCAAATTCAAGGTTTCATTGATTATGTCATGATCTGTTCCCCTCTGCCTTCTCCTTCCAGTTGCATCTAATTTCTGGGAAGCTTATTGGTAGGAGAATTATCTGACCCTTGGTTATCCCTTTGGTATCCACAAAGGAGCCCCTTGTCTTGTCTGGTGTTTAATCAGCATTGTTACTCCTTGTTGACATCCACTGGGGCTTAATGTTGACTGGTATCAGTCACTGATGACCATTCCCCCTCACTCCCAC
>NW_011494644.1:2381983-2382623 GCF_000754665.1 Bison bison bison | reverse complement strand
ACAGAGTTTCAATTTGGGAAGAGGAAAAAGTTCTGGAGATGACTGGTGGTAACGGTTGCATAACAATATGAAGATACTTAATGCCACTGAACTGTAAATTTTATGTTATGTATATTTTACCACAATAAAAAATTAATACTTAATTATTCCCCCCCAAAATGCAGTTTGGGGCCACATCCAAGACTAGCCCAGGCCCTGCCTTTTTAACAAGTTCCCTACGTACATGCCTGCACATTAAAACTGGAGAAGCCCAGCCAGCAGAATGCACAGCCACCAGATACAAAGAAGTACTTGCAGGGATGGCTGAAAACAGGGAAAAGTATGACATCGGCCTAAAAGCAAAAAATAAGTGGGAGGAGCTCTGATCACTTCTTCCTGCTCCATAGGCCCCCCTCCCACCCTCAGAATGCAATGTCTGTTCAGCAGCCTCCCAGTCCTGCCCAGCACCAGGGAAGGTGCTTGTAACTAATGGGGTCCTGGCATGCTGGTCATCGGGAGGGACAACAGAGCTCACCTCCCCACCATGTTTAGCTTGGCTGTTTTGAGCCCCTTGGCCGCCAGTAGAAATCACCGTGGTGCCTGAGCTCTGCTACAGATGAAATTAATTCCTCCAGAGCTGAGGGAGCTGAGCGGGCAGGCA
>NW_011494644.1:2369096-2381883 GCF_000754665.1 Bison bison bison | reverse complement strand
TAATTTCTGGGAAGCTTATTGGTAGGAGAATTATCTGACCCTTGGTTATCCCTTTGGTATCCACATAGGAGCCCTTGTCTTGTCTGGTGTTTAATCAGCATTGTTACTCCTTGTTGACATCCACTGGGGCTTAATGTTGTCTGGTATCAGTCACTGATGACCATTCCCCCTCACTCCCACTGCAAGGCTCTCAGTGTCTTAACCATGCTGACCTTGGATGACCTTGGGTACCGAAAGTGTGTTCTATGCTCTCTGGGAGAGGCTGTGGATGTTGAGGACTCAGTGAGCCTGCCACTAACCAGTCTGCTCAGACAACACCCTCAGCCACCCCTTATCCACCATTCCAAGCTGGACTGCACGGGAGCTTCTATGAGGCTGAACAGATGAGGTTCAGGTCCCCTAAACCTACCTAGAATTTGTTCAACATCCTCCCCCTTGAGGCTTAGTGTGGAGGAGGCAGGAGACACAGTCCCTTCTCTAAAACACTTGTGACAGTTTGACTTTCCAAAAGAGAGGCCATATCTCTGCTTACAGTGTGATCTTGACAATCCATCTACTGAGCAGTAGATCTGCATTCCCTTCCCTTGAACCTAAGCAGAAATCTATGACTGCCTCAGCCAATAGAATAAGGGTAGACAAGACCTTATGTGACTCCCAAGATCAGATCACCTCAATGCTATGCATTTCCACCTTCTTCACCTGGTACCACTTGGGTTCCACTTGGCTCTTGGAACCCAAACCCCATTCTATGAAAAGTTTAAACCACCCAAGAAGGGACTCTTGAGGGGAACCAGATCCCTGGCCACTGCCCCAGCTGAGCTCCCCACCAACAACTAGCACCAACCTGCCAGCCAAATGAATAAACCATCTTGAAAATGGATCCTCCTCACTGCTCCACTCCCCATCCACCCATGCCATTTCAGCTGAGGCGCTTTCTACATCACACTCAGCCCAAATGGCAGAATACTGGCCAAAACAAATGAGTATGATTGCTTTAAACCACTAAGTTTAGGGATGATTTGCTATGCAGCAATAAATAACTGATTCAATACTTATCAGCACCTATTTCTCTTATTTTTCTTTGTTTCTCTCTCTTCCCAAAGAGATTTTTTTTTATCAATTCTATACTGATAAAACTGACTCTTCATCTACGCTTTCCAATTATTTTATTATGGCATAAAACTTATACCTCAAGTTCTTTAGAACTCAGGCTCTTGAAACTGTTAAAAAAAAAAAACAAAAAAACCCTGGCTCTTCTAAACCAAGCCTTTGCTTTCAAAATTACTGTCAAGCGCCAGGAATTTCAAAAGCCTGTTTGGAAACTCAAAAGCTAAGTATCGTCTTTTTTCTTCTTCCTCCATGCATTCCTCTTGTTATGACCATTCTCTGAGGGTGATAAAGGTGGAAAGAGAATGGAATGAGATGAGGAAGACAGTGATACAAGGAATTTTCAGAAGTGGTGGAAAGTACTGAAAAGTGGTTTGTAATATGATACCATTTTAACCAAAGCAGAGGCAAATCTTCAGCATGCTAGATCATTCCATTCCTCTGTTTTCCTTAAATCAACTTAAACCCAACTCTGGGTCCCCATCCTACTGTACTGGTAGGAAAGTTGACCTCAGTCATTATCAGAACACCTTTCCTGAGCATCACAGCCCACCATCCCTGATGATCATACAAAAGTCCCAAAGTCTTAGCCCAAATTCTTCAGGTAGTACGTGTGAGATTTTTGGCCCATGCTATCACTGCTGACATGTACATTGTTCAAGCCAGTCAGCAAGGACTTTTGTAAAGGGCTGTATAATAAATACTTTGACCTTTCAGACCATACAGCCTCTGTTACAACTACTCAGCTCTGCTGCTGTGTTACAAAAGCAGCCATAGGCTATACAAACATATGGTCATGGCTGTGCTTCAGTTAAATTTTATTTACATAAAACAGGTAGCAAGCCAGAGTTTGCTGACTCTGGGTTTAAACCAACACAAGACCTTTGAATTCCTGGGTTTCTCCGATTCTGCCCAAGAGAGGGGCATGGAAATCTTTGCCAAAGCTGGAATCTCATACCCTTAGGGTTCAGAATCCCAAGTGAATTGTATATCCATGAGACATTGCTTCTGAGCGAGCTGGGAGTACCAACTATATGGGTTTCTCCAGAGACAAGGGAACATCATGGTCGGCATCAGGAATCATCCAGCCACTGCTGCCTGGTGTACCATCTTATCTCACTGAATGGCTGAGGCTATAAGCATTCTGTGTCCCTGAGAGTCAGGAAATCCATGAGCGTCTCCAACCCTGAAGAACAGTCTTAATGTCAATGCTTTATTACTAGTTCCTGCTTTTCATCTCTGTGTCCGTTCTACCCCTCTCTCCATTCTTTGATGAGGCCAAGTGAGTTCTCTCTGCCTGGAAGGTTCTTGTCCAGATCTCTTCATTCAGTCTGAGCTCAAATGTGACCTGACCTTCTTGTCTACGGTCACTTCTTCTGTCACTCTCGATCCCATTATCACGCTTTGGTTTCTTCATAATCCTTACCAGTATCAGGAAATATCTCCTTTATTTACTTGATTATTTATTATTTGACTCCAAGATGAGCCCAAGAGGACGAGTTCCTTTTCGTCTTGTGTGTTTCACTCAGTCACTCAGTCGTGTCTGACTCTTCGTGAACCTTTGAGCAGTAGACCTCCAGGCTCCTCTGTCCCTGGGATTTTTCAGGCAAGAATACTAGATTGGGTTGCCATTTCCTCCCCAGGGATTGAACCCATGTCTCCTGTGGCTCTTGCATTGAAGGCAGATTCTTCACCAGCAAGCCATTGGAGAAGTCCCCTTTCTGTCTCGTTCAATGCCATGTCCCTGGATACAGCCCCTAGAGCAATATTTGGTCCTGAAAATGATCTGTTGATGGTGATTTAGCTACCAGGAGCATCTGAAAGTAGCAGAATCAACATCTCCTATTTATCTAGTGAACATGTAATCAGCAGATACTGGAAACCCATCACATTATGCAAAAGAGCACACCATTGGACCATGAGTCAGGCTTGGTCCTGAACATTACTTGACTCCTATAAGACACACTGTTGGCCTAATAAAATCTCCTATGGTCTCTATAGTATTAATAAGTTAGTACCTTGCCCCAAGGACCCTGGAAGACCTACTGGAACACAGTGTCCTTGGGAATGGGGACTGATCTGGAAAGCAATGATGATGCATCTGGCTGAATCCCTGGTGCCTTATCTTTGAGTTACTAGGCAATTTCAATCACTGAACCTCCACCCTTGGCTTTAAGGAGACATAAATCAGTGGCCCGAATCCACCACTTTCACTCTTTTGACTGTATTCATCACGTTGATGAATGTCAAACCTTTCAGCACCACTCAGTTAGGAAGGAGAGAAGACAAGAAATTAGATGGTGAGGATGAGGGGCAGCAGTAAATCAAGGAGAGATGAAGTTACAGGTCCTGTCCAGAGTTCTTACTCCTGTGCTCCAGGAAATGTTTACCAGCTCATCCTGCCCAGCTCTGTCTTTGCACCACCTGGGTGTGAACTTTTTCCAGGGGAGGGACTGAAGTGGAGAGACAAGAGGGAATAGGAAAGAAAGAGACCCCCCTACCCTACAATAAAGGTCCAGGGAACACACTACTATTTGACCTTCTGCCCTTTGAATGACCTTTACTGCTATGACCTGTTAGCCCTGTGGAAGGAGTATTGGTTGCTCAGTCCCTTCTCTTCTTTCAGACACAAAGACCTCATGATTTTAGAAACCACAGCTCCAAGTGAAACTTATTCCCTTTACAAGAACCTAAAGCCAAGGAGTCTACCTTTCTTACTGCACACCTAAAATGTTTTTGAGCATATACCCCCAGTATACACACATGTTTACATAGATTATACATATGTCTTATTATATGAAAGTGTGGGATGATTATAAAATATCCATGGTGGAAGGGGGGAGTTAAGGATGAGATGAAAAATAACCAGAAGGAGAAGTCTAAGTTTTCTCCCTACACCCTAAGAGATGTGTCAATTTAGAAGTCCATTGCCCTATATACTGAAGGTAGCTTAAAGAAGAATATGACATTGTCATCTATGTAAAACAATATACCTTAAGGAGATTCTGAACTACCTAACCCCCAATACATAATCTATGCAAATCATCAGCTTCTTAAATCTCTTATGCAAACTATTATAAAGACCCAGCAGTTTAGCAGCTGCAGCTGCGTAAGTGTCGTCTGTGAGCCAGAAGCATTGGCAACAACTGGGAGCACATTAGAATTAAGCGAGAAAGTCAAATATTAACTGGGGAAGACTCTTGAGAGTCCCTTGGACTGCAAGGAGATCCAACCAGTCCATTCTGAAGGAGATCAGCCCTGGGATTTCTTTGGAAGGAATGATGCTGAAGCCGAAACTCCAGTACTTTGGCCACCTCATGTGAAGAGTTGACTCACTGGAAAAGACTCTGATGCTGGGAGGGATTGGGGGCAGGAGGAGAAGGGGACAACAGAGGATGAGATGGCTGGATGGCATCACTGACTCGATGGACGTGAGTCTGAGTGAACTCCGGGAGTTGGTGATGGACAGGGAGGCCTGGCGTGCTGCGATTCATGGGGTCGCAAAGAGTCGGACAGGACTGAGCGACTGAACTGAACTGAACTGAACTGATGGAATCTAGAAAGATGACACCGAGATCTTACATACAGGCAGCAAAGGAGACACAGACGACAAGAATAGACTTTTGCACTCAATGGGAGAAGGAGAGGGAGGGAGGATTTGAGAGAATAGCATTGAAACATATACACTGCCATACATAAAAGAGATAACCAGTGCAAGTTTGCTGCATGAAGCAGGACAAATAAAGCTGGTGTTCTGTGACAACCCAGAGGGATAGGCTAGAGGGGGAGGTGAGAGGGGGGTTCAGGATGGAAGGACACATACCTAAGGCAAATTCATATTGATGTATGGCAAAAACCATCACAATATTGTAAAGTAATTACACTCCAATTAAAATAAGTAAATTAAAAAAAAAAAAACAACAAAAAACAAGAAACAGGATCTCAGGCACCATTCCAGATCTGCAGAGTCAGCATCTGCACGTGAAGAGGTACCCAGGTGAGTCTTGACAAACATTGAACTACAACACTGTTTCTCAGTGAGAGAGCAGCATTGAAGCTTATACATTACCATGTGTAAAACAAATAGCTAATGGGAAGTTGCGGTACAACATGGGGAGCTCAACTTTGCACTCTGTGACAACCTAGAGGGGTGGAATAGTGTAGGGGGATGAGAGGGAGGTTCAAGAGGGAGGGGACACATGTATACTTATGGCTGGTTTGCATTGTTGTATAGCAGAAACCAATACGACATTGTAAAGCAATATCCTCTGATTAAAATTAATTAAAACAACAACAACAACAACAAAAATCCCCTAACCATCAGAATCACCCATGATGGTGAATAAATTTACATCTTTCAGTCATACTCCAGACCTCCTGAACCAGAGCCCTCTGGGGCATGGCCTAGGAATTGGCATTTTTGCAAGAGCCAGCTAATTCTCAAATCAGGCAAGTTGGGAACTGCTGCTTTAAAGGAGTTCTAGCTGGGTGGCTCAATGGTTCAAGAATCCACCTGTAATGCAGGAGATGCGGGTTCGATCCCTGGGTCAGGAAGATCCCTTAGAGGAGGAGATGGCAACCCACTCCAGTATTCTTGCCAGGAAAATCCCATGGACAGAGAAGCCTGGCAGACTACAGTATGTAGGGTCGCAAAGAGTTGGACATGACTGAGCACAGCACAGCACATCTAGCCATAGGAAAGCCTCTTCCCTTCTTAAAATGAAGAGTCTAAAGGGAGCAGGAGTACATGGGAAGGCAAGCATCAAGCCAGACAGGTAACAACCATCCCCTGACCTGTGCACACACCTCACAAAGGTCAAGGTTACAGGGTGGGAAAGGATGGCGGGCAGCGGGAACACCATCTAACCTGGGCATTCGCCACCAGTAGGTCGACACTCACTTCAGTGACTACCTTCACTTCCAAAGGGGAACAAAGGTTATTTTTTTTTCCCCATGATCATTGATTAATAGAATGAATATGATATTTTTACGTAAAGCATCAGTCCTATCTCAAACGTAATGAAATCACAAACAGGGCTTGTAAGGAAGATGGAATAAATTGTTCACAAGGGAAGCTTTGGCTTTAGAAGTTTGAACTGGGGTCTGCCATTCACAGGGCCTGATTGGTGAGCATGTGCTGCTCACTCACTCTAATTGAATGCATCCAGCCTGCCCTGGAAACACTGCTTTGTAGATCAACATCATTTACGTGGATAACATGAAATCCAAGTAAACCACTATCTGACATACTGTTGCCCCAAAGAAATTCAAGATTCCCAAAAAGTGAGTTGTGAAGTTATGGGGAAGGTTTCCTCTGAAAAATTCTTTTGTTTGGTTTATTGCCTCAGTTTTACCATTCAGAAGCATCTTTATTTCATAGAAAAGAAAAAAAGGAGGACAGGTTAACTACCTGGTAATCATAATACCCGCCATTTGTTGAGTGCTTACTATGTGCCAATATGTGTTGCCTAAAGATACTATTATTACCATCATCATGCCTGTTTTAACCTCTGAGGCTCAAAGAAATGAAGCAACTTTCCCAAGTTCTTGCAACCAGAGCTGGAATTCACACACTGATTCCAAAGTTTGGGTTTTTAACCCCTGTGTTATGCTGCCTCCTTTTCTAAAACTCGCACAATTGGTAATGCCAGGGGTTGTCTTCATGTGATGGTAACTCTCTGGAAGCCCCCTTCAATCAGCAAAAATGCACTGAATGTTTACCAAATGCTGCACACATGCCCATTGCTGGGTACCCATAATCTCCACCCTCAAATATTCATAGGATTCACAGCTACATAGGCACATAGGTACATTAAATGTGTAGGCACATAAGTAAAATTAAACGTCAACTCACAAAGAAGAAAGCTAACAACTCTTTTCAGAGTGGAGAGCTTGGGACAGCTTCACAGAGGAGACATGCCTGAAAGATGAGCGAATGAGTGCCAGGTAGAGCAGACAACACTCGGGATCAACTATGCCGAAGTCTGAGCCACACAGCAATCCAAGAAACTATTTTTGCTGCAAAGTCTGGGTAGGAGGACCAGCATTGAGCATGGCAGATACGCCCATTGTAGAGGGGATCTATTATTTCATCTTCCCCAGAGCTCTCTCTCCTGTTCATTGTTCCTTTCCCAACACTATCCATAACATTTCCACAAGACCTGCCAAGTTCTTTGGCCTCAAGTTACAATCAGTTGGTGGGATGGGAACTTGACCCAAGGAGGGGTCAATCAGAAGTCAAGAGTGGCCTCTCTCTAGCTGGTACAACCATGATTTGAAAAAGTCAACACCTGTGACTGCCATGTTTCCTGCCACATGGAGTAAACTCATCCATCACAAGAGAGGGAAGCTAACACTTCCAGAGGAACCAAGTAGCAGAATAGTGGTCCTGCCTGCAATAATTCATCAGGCCCCGCTGCCCATAGCCCTTCCTGTGATTGTTTAACCCTTGCTTGGATTCCGTGTGCCAAAACTCCCTACTGTCCTTGGTAACTTCTAGTTGGGTTTCTGTCACTTTCAACCAAACCAAGGTATTCATGCTTCTTGGTTTCCAACAGATCATCAACTAGTGCCAATTATGGCTTCTCCTGTTCGCTCTAGATTTGAATCCATTCTGAAATATCTGCAGAGTATCTAGCATGTGTCAGTCCAAGTTATAACTAGAATGAGTTGATTGAGACATGCTCCAGGGCACTGAAATTTAGATTTGAATTTCAGTGGATTGAGGGGGCCTTGAAAAGCTGTGTGAAGCTCTCAAACTTTGCAAAATAAAATAATAATAATCTCCGTAATCATGTTATCAGTCAAATATGAACAGAAGGATGTCACATCATGCTGTCACTTAATTTTGGTTGAAAAATATGTGCTAAAAAAGGTGATTCATTTTTTATTTATCCTAAGATTTAGTGCAGAGTTATTAGCAAAACTGAAATTATATTAAATACATCAAACCCAATATAAAATAACTTAACTTTTCCAATGTTATAAATCTATCTTTCCATATTTTTACCCCTTCGTCTACAATGAAATCTTGGTCCCCTTTTAAAGGAGA
Source organism: Bison bison bison (assembly GCF_000754665.1). NCBI lineage: Eukaryota > Metazoa > Chordata > Mammalia > Artiodactyla > Bovidae > Bison > Bison bison. Next base: position 2,373,725 of record NW_011494644.1, on the reverse strand, counting down.
TTGACTCTCAGCAAGCTGTGAAGTGAAAGTCGCTCAGTCATGTCCAACTCCTTGCAACCCCATCGACTATACAGTCAATGGAATTCTCCAGGTCAGAATACTGGAGTGGTTAGCCATTCCCTTCTCCAGGGGATCTTTCCACCCCAGGGATTGAATCCAGGTCTCCCTGCAATCTCCCGCATTGCAGACAGATTCTTTACCAGCTGAGCCACCAGGGAAGCCCACAAATACTGGAGTGGGCAGGCTGACCCTCGTGTAAATTATCTTTGGATAAGTAGGGCCTCCCGCAGTTAAAATAAGCAATTACCAGACGGTGCATGATGGGAACATTTTGCTGCTTTCCAAGGATGAGAATTGACCGATTTCAACCAGTACTAATGGATCCTGGGGTTCCAGAGTCCCTACCCTCATGGAACTCTCAATCTAGCTGGAAGACTCAAACCTCTTCCAATCAAATCACAGCTTCTGTGGCCAAAGCTAGTGACAGAGGGAGAGATTCTCCAGGACCCCCATTCATCCTCTCTCTGCCTTCCCCTGCAAGTCCCCAGGCCCAAGCAAACGCCCTCCCTGAGGAGGCATTTTTACCATAGATGTACATTCCCCTAAAGTAGAGATCTGCAAATGTTTTCTGTAAAGGGCCAGACAGTAAATGTTTTAGGCTTTGCAGACCATATGTTACACCTGTTCAACTCTGCTGTTGTAGCACAAATGCAGTCAAAGACAATGTATAGACATATGGGTGTGGCTGTGTGACAATAAAACTTTATTTATAAAGACATGCTGCAGTCTGGATTTGGCCCCTGGGCCATAGAGTGCCAGCCCTTGCTCTAGGGCATTTGAGGGAACAGGAGTAGGCTAGTTTTAGACACCTGTCCCCTCCCTTGCAGGCTGTGTTTCCCAGGCTCCTGAATCAGTGAGCAGCCAGCAGGTTAGCAGGACATTGGATGGTAGGAGAAAGAGCAAAGCCAGGAAATTTCCCTGTCCCTGTCCCCAGATTCAGTCAACCTCTCAGACAGCATCTCTGCCTTCTCCAAGGTTTCAGCCCCTACAAGACATGTGTGCCCCAGTTCCAGCTTCTTCTAGAAGCCCCAGCCCTGGGCTCTGCCAACCCCACTCCCTCCCTTTATCCTTCCAGCCTTCCTGCTTTGGGTTTCAGCACAGTCCTCCACTTGGCTTCCAAAGCTTTTTCTTCTCCTGTGTTACCACACCTCTGTGTATATAAACTCCCTCAGTTTAAAAAACTTGGAGTAGTTTCTTTTCTATTTCTCAGCCCGCACCCCAGTTGGATCTGGCTAATCCAGGAGGCAATGATTATGCCTTTGTTCTCCAAAAGCAAAGAGTGCTGAGAAACATTGCTGGCTGGGCCTGAGCAGGTTTTAAAGATGCTATCCTTTCCTGGCTCTGTTGGAAGAAATAATGAGTTTAGCAGAGAAAGCACTTTGCTTTGAGAGTGAACCTTTCAGCAGTGCTTGACCTGAGCTGATGGATGGTGTGTGCAGGGAAAACTGCACCAGTTGGCTGCCATGGAAAGGACATAGGAAGGGAGTGAGGAGGGAGGGTAGATGGGGGGAGAAGTGCTATCCTTAGAGGCTGCATGGACACCCCCACAGCCAGGTTCTGTTCTTTGCAAAAGAAAAATGTAACTACAATAACGCTATGTGTCATGGCACTATAATTAACAAAATGATCATAAGTACAAAGAAAGCTAAGCACTTTACATACTTATCTTGGTGTTTCCCAAACTTGTTTATTGACATTACAATTCTTGGACCCCACTGCAGTTTTATTGACTCAGAGGTAAAGCCAAGAAGTTGCATTTTGTAAAACAGCAAAGTGACCAGCTGACCAAGTAAGCTGGGGACAAACTAACATCTCACATTACATCAAATCTGTGAAGTGTATACTCTTTTCCCCATATTATAGATGGGGAAACTAAAATGTAGGGAGGAAAGGGGGGCTTCAGAAGGGCCACACAGCTAGGGAAAGCAGCTGCTGCTAAGTCACTTCAGTTGTGTCCGACTCTGTGTGACCCCCTAGACGGCAGCCCACCAGGCTCCCCCGTCCTTGGGAATAACAGAGCTTGATTCAAACCCAGGTCTGTTTCACTCCAAAGCCCAGAGGATTCATCCCAGATCATTGGCCACATCTGACCAGCTGGATGCTTTCTGTGCATCTTCATCTCACAATAACCCTTTGGGGTGGGAGGTCATCATCCCAGGAATACCGGGGAGGTGGAATGGGGCTTTGACCCAGCTCCGTCCAGCCTCCTGCCCCGACCTTGACCCATCCTCCTTTTGGTCCCCAGTTCTCATCTGAATCCTGCTTCTCTACACTTTCAGGTCCACACCCAGAATCCAGTGGAATGTGGGCCAGCTGGCATTGTCCAGGCTCCCGCATCTCCAGGTCCATGTCCTGGGGCAGAAGATGAAGCAAACACGAATGAGAGGCCTGTAAGTGAGTGCCAAACCTGCCCCCTGTGTGAGCATGATCACATCCCTTCTACCCAAGCCCATGAAGGCGTCTCATTCCACAGACGAGGAAGCAGAGGCACCAAATTTAAGTCACTTGGGCACAAAGCCCAGGGTCGCACAGGTGGGACTGAATCCCAGACAGAGCAACTGCCAGGCCCACTGCTAGCCCGACAGTGTGATGCCTTGGTGGAGTGGAAGCAGAGCCAGGCCACACGTTAGAGAACGCCATTCTGAAGTGAAGGAAACCAAGGTCAGTTTGCAAGTTCCTGCCGTGGCTCTCGGCTTTTATGGTGGTTCCTGAGCCTTTTCATAAAATCTCTCCTAAAGAGTCCAGCCTCATCTCAGCCCCACTACTGAGGATATAAGGAATAGGGTCTCCAAAGTAGAAACACAAAAGAAATGAAGATATACACCCACAGATTTCCCATGAATGATTACAGCAGTGCTATTCATAAATGATCGAGAAGAGGAGGTGATGTAAGTGCCTATCAAGTGGTGAATAGAGACACAAATAGGTAAGTTACATACACACACTGGGAGACTACTCACAGTGAAAAGGTACAAAACACTAAGACACGCTACCACGTGGATGAATCCTGAAAACATTGTGCTAAGTGAAAAACACAAAAAACCACATAACTGTGTGATCTCATTTATCTGAAATGTCCAGAAAACCATGGATACGCACCAGTGGTGGCTGGGGCTGGAGCTGATGATGAAGATTAACTGTAAATGCGCATAAAGGATCTTTGGGGATGGTAAAAATGATCTAAAACCGAACTCTGATAATGGTGTCAATGCTATACATTTGTTAAAAATCATTGAATGGTACACTTTAAATGGGTAAACTTTATAGTGTATAGATGATGCCTCAATAAAACTGCTTTTAAAAAAGGCTAAAAGGAGACCATTGTCACCCTTGAATCCAGTCACATGGCCACAGCTTCTAGAAGCCACCCTGATCCTTCCCCCACAGAGCCCCTCCCTCCAATGGGGGTCTGGGATTTGTTTTCTTAAAGGAAGTAACATGTTCTTTGGTCCCCTCCAGACCCTCTCCCCTGGGCACTCTCCAAGGTTCCAAACAAGCCATGTATTGGAAGTCTCTCTCCAGATGGATCAGACAGTCCCTAGAAAACAAGGTCGCAGCAAGTGCTTTCAGTGTGTGTCTAGAGGCTTTTTGCTCACTGTGGGGGCAGCTGGCCAACCAGGCAGGGACCCAGGCCTGGTACTGGGGGGAGCAGTTCTCTCATGCAAGGTCAAGCAGAAGACACATCTATTGGATTTCAGACACTAAGGTCAGGAGCAAACTTAACAAGAATGTGGGGCTTACATCCTAGGAAAGGAGTTTATTCCTTATCTGTTGCTATGTAACACGGAGAAGGCACTGGCACCCCACTCTAGTGTTCTTGCCTGGAGAATCCCAGGGACGGGGGAGCCTGGTGGGCTGCCGTCTATGGGGTAGCACGGAGTCGGACACGACTGAAGCGACTTAGCAGCAGCAGCAGCAGCTATGTAACAAATTACCATAAAATGTAGCAGCTTGAAACATCAGATCATATCAGATCCGATCAGTCGCTCAGTCGTGTCCAACTCTTTGCGACCCCATGAATCGCAGCACACCAGGCCTCCCTGTCCATCACCAACTCCCGGAGTTCACTAAGACTCACATCCATCGAGTCAGTGATGCCATCCAGCCATCTCATCCTCTGTCATCCCCTTCTCCTCCTGCCCCCAATCCCTCCCAGCATCAGAGTCTTTTCCAATGAGTCAACTCTTCGCATGACGTGGCCAAAGTACTGGAGTCTCAGCTTTAGCATTATTCCTTCCAAAAAAATCCCAGGGCTGATCTTCAGAATGGACTGGTTGGATCTCCTTGCAGTCCAAGGGACTCTCAAGAGTCTTCTCCAACACCACAGTTCAAAAGCATCAATTCTTCGGCGCTCAGCCTTCTTCACAGTCCAACTCTCACATCCATACATGACCACAGGAAAAACCATAGCCTTGACTAGACGAACCTTTGTTGGCAAAGTAATGTCTCTGCTTTTGAATATGCTATCTAGGTTGGTCATAACTTTCCTCCCAAGGAGTAAGCATCTTTTAATTTCATGGATGCAGTCACCATCTGCAGTGATTCTGGAGCCCAAAAAAATAAAGTCTG
>NW_011494644.1:2354899-2368996 GCF_000754665.1 Bison bison bison | reverse complement strand
GTCTTTTAATTTCATGGCTGCAGTCACCATCTGAAGTGAGTTTGGAGCCCAAAAAAAGTAAAGCTGGCATGTTTCCACTGTTTCTCCATCTATTTGCCATGAAGTGGTGGGACCCAGATGCCATGATCTTCGTTTTCTGAATGTTGAGCTTTAAGCCAACTTTTTCACTCTCCACTTTCACTTTCATCAAGAGGCTTTTGAGTTCCTCTTCACTTTCTGCCATAAGGGTGGTGTCATCTGTGTATCTGAGGTTATTGAGATTTCTCCCGGCAGTCTTGATTCCGGCTTGTGTTTCTTCCAGGCCAGCGTTTCTCATGACGTACTCTGCATATAAGTTAAATAAACAGGGTGACAATATACAGCCTTGATGTACTCCTTGTCCTATTTGGATCCAGTCTGTTGTTCCATGTCCAGTTCTAACTGTTGCTTCCTGACCTGCATACACATTTCTCAAGAAGCAGATCAGGTGGTCTTGTATTCCCATGTCTTTCAGAATTTTCCACAGTTTGTTGTGATCTACACAGTCAAAGGCTTTGGCATAGTCAATAAAGCAGAAATAGATGTTTTTCTGGAACTCTTGTTTTTTCCATGATCCAGCAGATGTTGGCAATTTGATCTCTGATTCCTCTGTCTTTTCTAAAACCAGCTTGAACATCAGGAAGTTCACAGTTCACATATTGCTGTAGCCTGGCTTGGAGAATTTTGAGCATTACTTTACTAGCATGTGAGATGTGTGCAATTGTGTGGTAGTTTGAGCATTCTTTGGCATTGCCTTTCTTTGGGATTGGATCACACGTTTCAATTTCTGTGGGTCAAGGAGTCTGGACATAGTTTAGCTAGGTCCTCTGCTCAGGGTCTCTCACAAGCTGTATTGAGGTGTTGGCCAGACTGGGGTGTCATCTGAAGACTCGACTGGGGAAGGATGTGATTCCAACCCCACATGGTTATTGGCAGAATTCAGTTCCATGAAAGACTGTTGGACTGAGGGTCTCAGCTCCTTGTGGAGTGTTGGCTGCTGGTCTCTCTCAATTCCTTGCCACTGGGCCCCTCCATGTGGCTGTTGGCTTCATCAAAACATGCCAGCTAAGAAGGCAATAGGGAAAGAGCTGGCTACCAAGATAGAAGTCACAGTCTAATCCTGTGAGTAGACCTGTGCTCATGGTCTATTGGCTTGTTGTTGTTGTTCAGTCACTAGTCATGTCTGACTCTTTGCAACCCCGTGGACCGGAGCACGCCAGGCTTCCCTGTCCTTCACTATCTCCCGGAGTCTGTGCAAACTCATGTCCATTGTGTCAGTGATGCCATCCAACCAATTCATCCTCTGTTTCCCCATTCTCCTCCTGCCATTAATCTTTCCCAGCATCAGGGTCTTTTCCACTGAGTTGGCTCTTCACATCAGGTGACCAAAACATTGGAGCTTCAGCTTGAGCATCAGTCCTTACAATGAATATTCAGAGTTGATTTCCTTTTGGTTTGACTGGTTTAACCTCTTTGCTGTCCAAGGGGCTCTCAAGAGTCTTCTTCGGCACCACAATTTGAAACCATCAATTTGGCACTCAGCCTTCTTTATGATTCAGTTCTCACATCCATACATGACTACTGCTATGACTACATGACTTTGGTCAGCAAAGAAAGTAATTTGCTTCTAGCCCTGATCTATTGGCTAGAAGCAAGTTACTCCCTGGGAGGGGATTGTACAAGGACATGAGTACTAGAAGGAGGGGACCACTGAGGGACTTTTCAGAGGCTGACTGCCCAAAGAGCAAGATGGTGTAAGAAAAACAAGTAAACCAAATTAGTGTATTAGGTATAGTATAGACAGGGGGAAATATAGTAAGAAATGGGCTTCCCAGGTTGCACTAGTGGTGTAAAAAAAACCTACTTGTCAATGCAGGAGACCTATGACATGCGGGTTCAGTCCCTGGGTTGGGAAGATCCCCTTGGGTAGGGCACAGCAACCCACTGAAATATCCTTGTCTGGAGAATCCCAGGGACAGAGGAGCCTAGTTGGCAACGTTCAGTGGAGTCATGAAGAATCAGACATGACTGAAGCAACTTAGCACACATAGTAAGGAATAGGGATGGGAAACATAGAGATATAAGGTTAAGTAATCAGTCAAGTCTTTGCTGAGAAGGCTGCTTTCCAGTAAAGAGTAGAAGGAGGTGATGGCATTTGTTGTTCAGTCTCTCAGTCATGTCTGACTCTGCAGCCCCATGAACTGCAGCACTCTGGGTTTCCCTGTACTTTGCCATCTCCCAGAGTTTGCTCAAACTCATATCCATTGAGTCCGTGATTCTATCCAACCATCTCATCCTCTGTCATCCCCTTCTCCTCCTGCCTTCTATCTTTCCCGGCGTCAGGGTCTTTTCCAATGAGTCAGCTCTTTGCATCAGGTGGCCAAAGTATTGGAGCTTCAGCTTCAGCATCAGCCCTTCCAATGAATATTCAGGGTTGATTTCCTTCAGGACTGATCGGTTTGATCTCTTTGCTTTCCAAGGCATAAGGCTGGCTAGAATCTGGGCACAGAGCCTTCTAAGCAGAGAGAACAGGAAGCACAAAAGCCCTGAGGTGGAAGTAGGACTAGAGTATTGAGGACCACAAGAGTGCCTGGACTGAAGCGCAGAGAAGGTGACAAGTGATAACGCCAAGGAGGCAAAGGGAGGCTGGACCAAGAAGTCTTGTGGGTGAGATGGGAGCACTGCAGGGTTTTAAGTAGAGGAGTGAGCAGGCACTGGATGAAGCCTTGTCACAGGGAACCCCTGAATTCTCCTGCTACCCTCTGTCTACTACTCCTGCCAGGAAGGCTGGCTAGAGTCCAAACAGCCAGCTGGGTCCAGACAGACAGGAGCTCGAGCAGGACCAGGCACTTCCAGAGGTGGCCTGGGTTGCCGTGGAAACAGGGGCTTCCAAAAACCTCCCGAGGGACTCCCGGGGCAGCAGCAGGCTGGGCTCATTTCTTGTAATCCAGCAGCATGAGGACATAAAGAAATCAATTTATTGGCACAGAGAGTCCTTTGGGCTCATGCAGTCACTGTACTTAGAACTCAGAGCTCCCCAGACCTCAGAGTGAAGTAGATTTGTGAGAGCTAACTTGGCGGAAGTGGGTTGCTCTGAAGGAGACTGGGTGGTCTCCCTGACACTCCATGAAGTAGAGCTAAGGCTCTGTGAGGATGGCTCTGGGTTCACATCCAGCTGTCACCTGCCAGCTGTATGACTTCAGGCACAAGTCACTTAACGTCTCTGACCTGCATGCTCCTCTCGGCCCATTGTTTGGAACGATGGAAGAAGTTGATGCACATCTTGTGGCCACCTCCTCCTCCCATGTAGGACCGAAGCCTCTGCGTGCCCGGACCCTGACCACCCTCCTCCCTCCTGAACCCTCTCCCTCGTGTCTTTCATATCTGTACCCAGGTGTCAGCTCCTGGTGAGGCTCTCCCTTCACCCCACATTTAAACTGCAATGTCTGGAATATCCAAATGTCTTATCAATCATGAAGAAGAGGCTATGCTTCATCAGTGACTAGGGAATGGCAAATTAAAACCACAAGGTACTTGGCCCCTTTGCAATCTATACATTTTCCTTTTTCTCTCCTCTCATCCACTCCTCAGCCCCCTGCAGTCCCACTACACGCTCTAAAGTAGCCCTTCAAGAAGACCACCAGTGACCTCAAGATCACTCAAGGTTACTGAGCCAGATTTAAATCCAGTTTATGTCCTGCCTTTTTCATATCTTCACACACAGAATGAGATATAAGCTCTACGAATGCTTTGCAAGTGATCTCTTCCCAAGGCAAAAGTGAATGTCATGTCAAGGTCATAAGCAAACTCCTTTGGGACCATCCAAGATCTTTCTCTGCACACACACACACACACACACACCCTGCCCCCCAGCCCTCCAAGAAGCCAAACATCTCTGGATGTGAGAGACACCCCAAATGTCCTCAAGCTGGCCTCACTCTTGATCAGACACCTTAGGGTGAGCTTCACAAATCACTGTCTGGTTGGGTTTCTTCAGACAGTTGCCCACCAGCACTTACGGGCTGTGAGACGGAACCCACAGCCTCCCCAGCCAGCCTCTCCAGGGCTCTCCTAAGTGTTTTCCCCTCAAAACCCCACTCAGCTCTTCCCCTCCGTGTCCCACGCTGGATAAAACAGACTATATGTTAGTCCCAGAAGCCAAAGTCATCTTTCATTCAGCAGTTATAGCCAACAAACTCAGGATGGACACAGGACTTCAGAACTGGATAAGACACAAGCCTCTGTGCTTCAATTTCTCTCTATGGAAGTGGTACTAATGACAATGCCTGCTTCACAGAGTACAGTGGAAAAGATTAAATGAGATCTGGCACAAAGCCCTGTAAATAGAAGGTGTTAAATAAACTGAAGTTCTGGTATATATCCTTAGAAGGAACAGGCTTATATGATTAATACATTCTCAGAGGGTGTCAGCTGAAGCTAAAGGCTCACATGGGCTGCAGAGCTGGCTCCGTGGCTGTGGACCATGGTCACTGCATCACTACCAAGTTCAAATGCACTACTGCTGCTGCTGCTGCTGCTAAATCGCTTCAGTCATGTCCGACTCTGTGCAACCTCAAAGACAGCAGCCCACCAGGCTCCCCCATCCCTGGGATTCTCCAAACAAGAATACTGGAGTGGGTTGCCATTTCCTTCTCCAATGCATGAAAGTGAAAAGTCAAAGTGAAGTCACTCAGTCGTGTCCGACTCTTAGCGACCTCATGGACTACTGGGTACCAAATGCATCACACAAGGTTTGGCACTAATCATCATTTTATTACTACTACTATGACTTTAAATGAACATTTATTAAGCACAGTGGGCCAGCACTATTCTAAGTACTTGATTAATACATCTAATCCTCAAACAACCCTGTGAGATGAGTGTTATTATAATTTATTTTAATTACTATTAGCATAATCTTTCTCATTTACAAATATGGAAATGAAAGGAGGTTAATTTCTCTGCGGTATCTCAGAGAGTTACATAGCAGAGTTGGGGTTTGAACCCAGGCACTCAGACTCCCAAACTCTCAGTCATACTTATTATGTTTACACACCCTGCTTACCTCATTAGGTTGGGCAAGGATCAAATAGTAAAGTCCAAAAGCACAAGGACATTCAGTTGAAAACCGGTAAAATCAGTACTCAAGCAAAACTCATATTTAATCCAAAATTCACCTTGAAAATCCCTTATATCATCCATAAGGCATGGTTGTAAATACTACTGTACGACCTCACCCAGCCAGTTTATCCTCCAGCATTGAAACAGAATGCTGATCCTTTAGCAAAACACCGAAAAAGCACCTGGCTGGGGGTTGTTTTGCTGGGTGCTATCTAGGCCAAGCTTGCACGGTTTAATCCCACTAAATTAAATGGGTGTGTAATGCGGTTCCACCGTTGTGTGTGTGGATTTGCTGCATTATGACAATGCTGCCTAACCGTTACCTGTCTCTTACCATGCGTCAGGCAGCGCTCTGTGTTTCACACGGGTGGCTGCACTTAATCCATCAGTCCTGGGAGGCAGGTACTGTTATTGTGATTCTCATCTTACAGATGGGGAAACTGAGGCATGAGATTTCAAGCATTTGCCTGGCATCGTCCCACTGGATTTGAGCCCAGACACTCTGGCTCCAGGGGACATGTGACAAGCTGTCTCTCTAAGGATCCCCAGGTGAAGAGCTCCCCTCCCCCAGTTCCTTCCTCCCTGCCCCAGCTGCCTCCAAAGAGCCTGTTGGTCTCTGGGAAGAAGCAGTCTTGTTGAATCCTCTCTGAAAGCTAATTCAGCCATTTACTCTCAATTTGTAGCGGATGCTGTCGTCCCTCAGATTTCAAAGAAGATGAATGCATGGGTCAAATTGAATTAAAAAATTTAATTGAATAAGACAGAACCAGACAGCTTGATGGAAGACTTTGATCCGATAAAAGGAGAGTAGAAATACGTGCTCCTAAGGCTGGGGTGTGACGAGGAGCTGTCTGGACCTCGTCTAGCCTCCTCTCATCTGCAGGAAAACCAGTTATGCCAATTAAGGGTGAGATTGCCCTGGGGTGGTGTGGGGAAGACTGTTGCCAAGGCATTTACCAGATTACATGTCCCAAAACAGACTGGCAGCCCGCCCACCTCCCCGTCCGCCCCTGTCTCCAGATGAACCCGATTCTGAGCCCCTGCAAGTCCGGGACCTCATCTCAGACCTCACAAGACCCCTGTGTCCTGGCCACTACAGGACCCTAAAAAAGAGGTATTAAGAAACAAAGAAAGATTAAACCAGCAGCCCATAGGGAGATCCCAGCCTACAGGTTTGCTATTTTAATTAGGAGACTTCCCATTTTAAAATCTATACTGCTATTTAAAAAATATATTAATATATTAATTAGTTAATATATAAATACATAATTAATATAAAGAATATTAAAGAAGCTACCAGGGGCTTCCCTGGTAGCTCTGCTGGTAAAGAATCTGCCTGCAATGCAGGAGACCCTGGTTCGATTCCGGGGTCAGGAAGATCCCCTGGAGAAGGGATAGGCTAGCCACTCCAGTATTCTTAGGCTTCCCTGGTGGCTCAGACAGTAAAGAACCTGTCTGCAATGCGGGAGACCTGGGTTCAATCCCTGGGTCAGGAAGATCCCCTGGAGAAGGCAATGGCAACCCACTCCAGTATTCTTGCCTAGAAAATTCCATGGATAAAGGAGGCTGGCAGGCTACAGTCCTTGGGGTCACAAAGACTCAAACATGACTGAGCAGCTCACACTTTTAAATACTAGTCAAAGTGAGGCCCATGGAACAGAAGCAACGGCACCAAGTGGGAACTTATCAGAAATGCAGAACCTCAGATCCCACCCTGGATATTCTGGACCAGAATTAATATTCTAATGTTAAAGTTTGACAAAACTTGCTTTAAAACAGTGGTCTTCACCCCTGGCTGCACTTCAGACTCATCTGAAGAGTTTTTAAAAACCCATACATTCAGCCACACCCCACTCCTTTCATTCAGAATCTCTAGGGGTCAGACCTAGGCATCTGTATATTTAAAGCTCCCAGGTGAGTCCAGAGGGTGACCAAGGTCAAGAACCAGTAGATTAAATCAGAATGTCCAGCAATACTGAATTCCTGTTCCCAAAAGGCAAAAGGGACCAGGGATGAGGAGGCATTCCCTAACCTCACCTGGCCTTGCCATGCATTTTCTTAATCTGCCAGGTACCACATGCCTGGGTTGCCTGACCTATTTACATACTTGATGTCCCTGAAGCTCATCTACTCCTGGGACCCTCTCCCTCCCTTCCCCATCTCTCCCTCTTTTAGGAAGGCCATTAACAAGATGCAGCCAAGCAATTTCTAATTAAGTAAATATGCATGCAATACATGCCCCAGAAATTCCACTCCTAGATTTACATCCAACAGAAGCAAATGCACATGCCCACAAAAAGATTTGTATGAAAACACTCAAAATATCATTTTTCATAATAGCTCAACTGGAAACAACTCAAATGACCATCAGCAGAAAAAAGGATAAGAGAATTATGGTACACCCATTCAATGGAATACATCTCAGCAATAAAAGGGAACAAACTACTGATCTATGAAAACCATGGATGAATCTCAAAATTTTTCTTTATGCTGAGGGAAAAAAGCCAAACACAAAAGCGTACATGCTGGAGGAAGTTTCTATGAAACTCCTTTAAAATGCAAAACAAAGATATGGTGAAATAAGCTAGAATAGTGGTTGTCTCTGTGGTGGAAGGAGGATGATGACTGGAAAGGATCCTGACAGAACTTTCTGGAGTGGTGTGAATGTTCTGTGCCTTAACTTGGTTATGGTTGCATAGATATACACATTTGTCAGAACTCATCAAGCTATCCAGTTAAGATCTGTGTATTTTACTCTATGGGAATTTTACTTCAATAAAAAACATTTTTAACCACTAATTTTTCTTAAAAAGTTGTCAAGAGGAAGTGTGAGGTGGTGGAATATGTGTGAGCTTAGGAATTTGAGTCTTGACTCCTCTACTTTCAGCTTTAGAGATCTTAGGCAAGGGGGTAGGAGGTCTGTGGAATTGGGAACAATATCACCATCGTGAACACAATTGCTGAGCTGCCCAATTTCTTTCTCCCAAGCTGACTCTGACTGAAGAGGAATGAAAACCAAATATTCACTTTCCCAGCCTCCCTCATAGCTGGGAGTGGTCATATGATCAGATATCAAAATATATAGATAGATGTCAGAGATACTTTACATTTCTAGCTAAAAATAAACAGTTGTAGCTGGTTACATCCTTCTCTCTCCCTCCTTCTTACATTGAAAACAGATATGATACCTGGAGCAGGGGCAGCCCTCTTTTGACCATGAGACAACAAGCAATTAAAAAAAAGTTGAAGGAACTCAGAAATACTGTCCCTGACACATTGGTTTGGCTAAACCAAACTCAGGAGCTGCCTACCTCCAGACGTCTATGAAAGAAATAACTCCCTGTTTGCTTGGGCCTCTGTGAGTCAGGCTCTAAGTTCCTTATAGCTGAAAACATCCCTAGCTACCCACCAGCACAGACTTCTAGGAGGAGTGAGACTGATAATCTTCATGAAATCATAAAATTAAACTGTGTGCCAGACACACATGTGGCGGTCAGTGCATGTAAGTGCTGTCCTCCCAAGCCCCCTTGCAGGAATCTGGACCCTCTAACAGTGAGAACAGTATGATGTGTTGAAGTGGATTTTTCCTCCTAATTAATGAATAGGTAATGTAGGTATTTATAGTAGCCAAAATAATGTTCCCCCACCCAAAGATGGCCATATTCGAGTCCCTAGAACTTGTAAATATATGCTCATGACAAGAGAGGATTAAGATTGCAGGTGGAATTTTTTTTTAAGTTGCTCAGTCATGTCTGACTCTTTGCAACCCAATGGACTATACAGTCCGTGGAACTCTCCAGGCCAGAATACTGGAGTGGGTAGCCGTTCCCTTCTCCAGGGGATCTTCCCAACCCAGGGATTGGACCCAGGTCTCCCGCATTGCAGGCAGATTCTTTACCAGCTGAGCCACAAGGGAAGCCCAAGAATACTGGGAGTGGGTAGCCTATCCCTTCTCCAGGGGAATCTTCCCAACCCAGGAATTGAACCAGGGTCTCCTGCATTGCAGGTGGATTCTTTACCAACTGAGCTAGGAGGGGCGCAGATGGAATTAAGATTGCTCAATAGCTGATCTTGAGATGGGAGATTAATCCAGATTACATGGGTGGGCCCACTGGAATCACCGTGGTCTTTAAGTGTGGAAAAGGAAGGAGGGAAAGTGGATGTCAGAGGATGCTACGAGAGGAACAGTCACGTGAGCATCGCTGGTTTGAAGAGGGAAAGGGGCATAAGCCAAGGAATGTGCAGCCGATCTGGAAAAGGCAGGAAAGCAGTTTCTCTCATAGAGCTTCCAGGAGGAATGCAGCCCTGCCAGCACCTTGGCTTCAGCTCTGTGAGACCCATTTCAGATGTCTGACCTCCGTAACTGTAAGTTAATAAATCTGTGTTGTTTTACGCCATTCCGTTTGCGGTAACTTGTTACAGCAGCCGCAGGAAACTAATATAGCATGATTTGGAGGCTGAAGTGAACACAGCAAACAACTCCTGCTCCCAGCAGGATGGAGGAACTTCAAATGCTCCAGACAGAAAACACTTCTAAATCTTGGTCTGGCTGGTAGTGTAGATACATGTTAACATGTGTAAAATTCTCTTTACTACATTTGCATTACACATCAATTAAAAAGTCAAAAAGTCACGGTGAATGTCCTAACCATACCTTTTCGAACAGTTACCCCTAAATCCCACAGACATGTCCGCAGCCTAGAAGAGGACAGGATGCTGCTTATGGAAGAGAAATGGCCCAACTGCACCATGAGGCCATAGGGACCTGGCAGGAGCCAGCTCAGTTAAGAGGCCTCCAGCCTCTGACTCTCCTCTCTACATGCCTGTAAGTCTGACCTTTATCTCACTTCTGCTAACACCGTTTCACAAGCATGTTGCCACTATTACCTAGGATGATTATACAACTCTGTTTGCCCAGAAAAGTCTTCAATTTGTACCTGTTGTCTCAGTGTAATTACTAACAGTGTGTCCCAGGTTGGCAGATGAATCATACAACCACCTAGCTTTAGCAAATTGTTGGAAAACCTACCCAGGGGAAGAAATCACAGCCCCTGCTACACCCCCCATCTCAGCCCTTCTAGGTTATGGTAAAAGAGGGAGGAACACGAAATCGCACTCACTGTTTGGGTCTGACCATGCTCACACCCTCTGCCCCACTGACCACACCGGCCTCATCAGCACAAGGATGAGCTCAGAACAGCCGGGGATGTGGATCTATAAAACCTCACTCACGTCCTGCCCCTGGCCCAAACCAAACTGCTCACTCCATCCTCCCTGGGCAAAATCCGCCTGCTTAAAAGCATCACGTGGGACCCATTCAAGGTAATTAACAACTTGCTCGATGTCTAAACCAGCTCCCTTCCCCGGATCTTTCCCCAACCTTGGGACTTATATGAAAGGTGGACAAATTTAGTTTCCATTTATCTTTGGGCTGAACTTTTTCTCTTGAGCTGGCTAAATGACATCCTGCCTTCTCAGGATCAGAAAACAGTCTATTTTGTGTTCAGCAACTCTGAGTCCCTGTGAGAGTCACCTTGCAGGAGTGGCCTGGTGAATCTGGCCCCATGACAGCTGGTTTCCCAGTGGCATGAAGGTGATTAGACTTCGATCTGTGGCTCAGCCACCTCCTAAGGCGAGAGGCATGCAATAGTGGTCTGTTAGGCTCAGCTGACAAATCAAAAACCAAACAGAGAGAGGGATGAGTCCAAATGATTCTGGTCTCCAGCCTTCAAGTTTTCCAGCCAAAGACACAGACATCATAGAATAAGGACAATCCATCCCATTCATTATGCCCTGTCTAAAGTCCTGACCTACAGAAACTGTGAGAGATAATAAAAATTAGTGTTATTTAAGTGTTGTGTTCTGGAATGATTTGCAACAGTTGATAACTAATAGAGAAAGAACCTAAATGATGGCATCTCATGCAGCAGCTAGATATAAAATCTTTTGGAAGGACTGGGATTGGTACTCTCTGAGGTGTGTATGCCTCTGGACAAATCACAGAATCCAGGAGAAAACTATTCCATGATGGGCTCAGTCAGTAACTCAAATAGGGCACCATGATGACAACTCCACTTGCAAAGGAAGGAGACGGAGAGAGGTCCTCCCAAGAAAATAACACTGGCAGACAAAAGCAATGTCAAATACAGTGACCTCAATGCTTATCTAACTCCCACTCCTGTTAGCTGCAGTGATGTCTTCTGCTGATGTCAAAATAGTTAGCCCATTACTATTAAAGATATCTGCCCTGATAGTTCCCATGGATGACTGTGCTAGAACAGTGAGTACCAATGCCATTGCCAAGGTCAGTCTCCTACTGAAGCTGAAACTCTTAATCGGTGCCTTAAGGTACATTTTTACCTTTTTATGGACATTTTATTTCATTTCTGGCCTTAGAAATCAACTATTATTCTGAATGGGCTGCATGACAGACTGTCCCATGAACAGTACCATGAAACTCATCAGCTTCTGCTCCAGTTACTGTGTTGGAACCCAGCACATGCTCCTTGGAGTCCTCTGATTTAGAAAGGTGGTTCTCAGCCTGGATTGCACTTTGGAATTACCTGAGGAGCTTTTCCAAGCAATACAGATGTCCAGATTTCACTCGACGCCTAATCCTAACCCTAAAGCGAGTCCTGAAGAGAGGAGATTGATTTATATTTTTAAAGCTGCTACAGAAGATGCTAGAGGTACATTCAGGGTTGTGACCACTGGTTTGGAGTGAGGTCAGTCCCTGAATCAGTTCCACTCGCTGAAGCTCTGCAAGGCCACTCTCGCACTACCACAGCGGCCTTCCTACCATCGCCAGTAGCAAGCTCTGCCATTCCTCCTTCTGAACATCTCCAGGCCCTGCCCATCTGACTCCTGCTTCATTGCTATCCCTCAGCACGAGGCACCACCACCACATGTCCCAACCATTCTGGAAGCCTCCTCATTAGACCTCCCCTTCTCTCCTCGCCCTACTCCCCACTTCCTTTTGTCCCCCTCTGGATGCTTCTCCACACAGCAGTCAGTGATATTTTTTTTTCTTCTTAATTGAAGGATAATTGCTTTACAGAATTTTGTTGTTTTCTGTCAAACAACCAGCGATCCTTTTAATACACAAAACAGACACTGCGTGCCTTGAATTAAAAACCATCAATGACTTCCAACTGGACTTGGAATCCAAACTCCTCATCGTCAAGACATCGAGAGGGTCAGCACGGTCTCATTCCTGCTCCCGTCTTCGCCTCCTCTCCCGGCTTTGGTCACTAATCTCCAGTCCTCCTAGACCAGCCCCATGCAGCAGAAGTTTCTGGGTTGCTGAAAATGTTCAATATCAACACTAGCAACAGGGGTCCTCTCAGCCACACGTGGTTACTGAAGACTTCAAATGTGAGTAATGCAAAAGCAAGCGAGAGGCCAATTTTTTTTTTTTTAATTTTAGGTAATTTCCATTCATTTAAACTTAAATAGCCATGTGTGCTTAGTAGCTATCCTATTAGCACAGCACTTGGATTTCAAGCACGCCACGTTCTCTACCTCCCAGGGGTTTAGAACAACAACTCTCTCTGCTTGGAATTAGACATTAGTGAGACGTGTTTCCCCAGAGGCAATCAGGGGCAAGCATGCCCATACTAGGAGGATGGAGAGGTAAGAGTCACAGGTGTCGCCTAACTGAGGGGGTGATCAGGGATGACTCAGACAGTAAATGACGGGGAATAATAAGGGGAGAGCCCCAGGCGCGGAGTTCAAGTCAGAGCAGTGCACAGATATGGATGGGCTATGTGTAAAATGGAAAAGCAAGTTGTGGATCGATGCATACACTTTGAGTCCATTGATACAAACTCAGAAACCAGCACAACCGGGACTCCCCTCAGGGTCCAGTGGCTAAGATTCCAAGCTCCCAATGCAGGGGGCCTGGATTCAACCCCTGGTCAGGGAACTAGATCCCACGAGCCACAGCTAAAGGTCCCACATGCTGTAACTTAGACTCAGTCAGCCAAATAAATTAAAAGAAAAAAAAATTACACAAAATTCAAATTTTAAAAAAAGAAATCAGCACAGCTAAACAATATATTGTTTACAGCTACAAACATACTCAGTTCAGTTCAGTTCAGTCGCTCAGTCGTGTCCGACTCTTTGCGACCCCATGAATCGCAGCACACCAGGCCTCCCTGTCCATCACCCACTCCCGGAGTTCACACAGACTCACGTCCATCGAGTCAGTGATGCCATCCAGCCATCTCATCCTCTGTCATCCCCTTCTCCTCTTGCCCCCAATCCCTCCCAGCATCAGAGTCTTTTCCAATGAGTCAACTCTTCGCATGACGTGGCCAAAGTACTGGAGTTTCAGCTTTAGCATCATTCCTTCCAAAGAAATCCCAGGGCTGATCTCCTTCAGAATGGACTGGTTGGATCTCCTTGCAGTCCAAGGGACTCTCAAGAGTCTTCTCCAACACCATAGTTCAAAAGCATCAATTCTTCGGCGCTCAGCCTTCTTCACAGTCCAACTCTCACATCCATACATGACCACAGGAAAAACCATAGTCTTAACTAGACATACTAGGTAAAACCAAAAAAAAAAAAAGGCAACAGAATGATAGACTCAAAATTCACAATAATAGTGACTTCTGAGGGAAGAGAAGGAGGTAAGGGAGGGACAGTGCAGCCCACCCTGGGCACAGGCATGGGGTGCACGGCTGTGGAGAACTTCAAAACATTAAAACAAACTAAAACTCAGTCTCTTTTTTCCTTTCACCAAGCTCCAGCGTTTGTGGGATTTTCCAGGCAAGAGTACTGGGGTGGGGTGCCTTTATATGTGTATATAAATCCCATGGACGGAGGAGCCTGGTAGGCTGCAGTCCATGGGGTCGCGAAGAGTCAGACACGACTGAGCGACTTCACTTTCACTTTTCACTTTCATGCATTGGAGAAGGAAATGGCAACCCACTCCAGTGTTCTTGCCTGGAGAATCCC
>NW_011494644.1:2347706-2354727 GCF_000754665.1 Bison bison bison | reverse complement strand
ACGAACCTTTGTTGGCAAAGTAATGTCTCTGCTTTTGAATATGCTATCTAGGTTGGTCATAACTGTCCTTCCAAGGAGTAAGCATCTTTTAATTTCATGGATGCAGTCACCATCTGTAGTGATTTTGGAGCCCAGAAAAATAAAGTCTGACACTGTTTCCACTGTTTCCCCATTTATTTCCCATGAAGTGGTGGGACCAGATGCCATGATCTTCGTTTTCTGAATGTTGAGCTTTAAGCCAACTTTTTCACTCTCCACTTTCACTTTCATCAAGAGGCTTTTGAGTTCCTCTTCACTTTCGGCCATAAGGGTGGTGTCATCTGTGTATCTGAGGTTATTGAGATTTCTCCCGGCAATCTTGATTCCGGCTTGTGTTTCTTCCAGTCCAGCGTTTCTCATGATGTACTCTGCATATAAGTTAAATAAACAGGGTGATGATATACAGCCTTGACGTACTCCTTTTCCTATTTGGAACCAGTCTGTTGTTCCATGTCCAGTTGTAACTGTTGCTTCCTGACCTGCATACAAATTTCTCAAGAGGCAGATCAGGTGTCTGGTATTCCCATCTCTTTCAGATTTTTCCACAGTTTGTTGTGATCCACACAGTCAAAGGCTTTGGCATAGTCAATAAAGCAGAAATAGATGTTTTTCTGGAACTCTCTTGCTTTTTCCGTGATCCAGCGGATGTTAGCAATTTGATCTCTGGTTCCTCTGCCTTTTCTAAAACCAGCTTGAACATCGGGAAGTTCACGGTTCACAAATTGCTGAAGCCTGGCTTGGAGAATTTTGAGTATTACTTTACTAACGTGTGATATGAGTGCAATTGTGCGGTAGTTTGAGCATTCTTTGGCATTGCCTTTCTTTGGGATTGGAATGAAAACTGACTTTTTCCAGTCCTGTGGCCACTGCTGAGTTTTCCAAATTTGCTGGCATATTGAGTGCAGCACTTCCACAGCATCGTCTTTCAGGATTTGGAATAGCTCAACTGGAATTCCATCACCTCCACTAGCTTTGTTCATAGTGATGCTTTCTAAGGCCCACTTGACTTCACACTCCAGGATGTCTGGCTCTAGGTCAGTGATCACACCATCGTGATTATCTGGGTCATGAAGATCTTTTTTGTACAGTTCTTCTGTGTATTCTTGCCATCTCTTGTTAATATCTTCTGCTTCTGTTAGGTCCATACCATTTCTGTCCTTTATCGAGCCCATCTTTGCATGAAATGTTCCTTTGGTATCTCTGATTTTCTTGAAGAGATCCCTAGTCTTTCCCATTCTGTTGTTTTCCTCTATTTCTTTGCATTGATCGCTGAAGAAGGCTTTCTTATCTCTCCTTACTATTCTTTGGAACTCTGCATTCAGATGTTTATATCTTTCCTTTTCTCCTTTGCTTTTCGCTTCTCTTCTTTTCACAGCTATTCGTAAGGCCTCCCCAGACAGCCATTTTGCTTTTTTGCATTTCTTTTCCATGGGGATGGTCTTGATCCATGTCTCCTGTACAATGTCATGAACCTCATTCCATAGTTCATCAGGCACTCTATCTATCAGATCTAGGCCCTTAAATCTATTTCTCACTTCCACTGTATAATCATAAGGGATATACATACATACATATATATTTATGTGTAAACTTCAAATTTTCACATTTTATCCCTTATACTTTGAGCCAGTTATCAATTTTTTTTTTTGTTTTCGTTTTGATCTCTCAGCTCCAAATCCATTCTTCTCTCACTTGTTTTGGGATTTCCGAGCTGGGACTGGAAACATTTCTCAGCTGACACAATGTTGCCTGTCAGTAGAAGGTGCTGGAGGGACACTGCAGAAGGAAGGAGCTTGCTTCCTTTCCCTGGTTCCAGCAGGAGGTGTTCCAGGGGGTTTCAGGAGGCCCCCAGGAGGCTTCCCTGTGAGTTCTGCTGGTCCTGACTGATCATTTGCTGCCACCAGCCCTGTCGTGCAAGTACATGAGTGAACTGTGTAGTGAACCTCAGCCCTTCCTCTCCCCTAGTCTAAAAGCAGCATCTTCCAATCTGTTCCTTCCTTGGTGTGGTAGGTGGAATTCTAAGGATTCCCCCTTGTGTCCCTGCCCTGTATAATCCTTATGACAAATCCTGTGGTTAGAAGTGTTTTATGGCATAAATCATAATTGCCTGACCTAATCACATGAGCCCTTTTAAGTCTGGGTCTACAGGTCAGAGACAGGGAAAAATAAAGATTCAAAGCACAGAGGATCTAACCTGCTATTGCTGGCTTGAGGATAGATGGGGCCACTTGGCAAGGATGTGAGTGGCAGCTAGGAGCTGAGGGTGGCCCCCAGCTGAGAGGCAGCAGGAAATAAAGACATCAGTCCTACAAACAACTACAAGGAATTGAACTCAGCCAAGAACCAGAATGAGCCTCCATATGAGAAGTCAGTCCTGCAGACACCTTGATGCAGTCTTGCTATATCCTAGGCAAAGAACTGATAACCTACATAATTGTGAGCTAACAAATAAATGCTTTTTTTAAAAATATATATATATATTCTTTATTGTGATAAAATACACATAATATAAAATTTACCATTGCAACCATTTTTAAGTGTACAGACCAGTGGGATTAAATACATTCACATTGTTGTACAACCATCTCCCCCATCCACTTGCAAAACTTTTCATCATCCCAAACTGAAACTCTGAACCTATTAAATAATAAATCCTCATGCCTTCTCCTTCTAGCCTCTGGCAACCAATATTCTTTCTGTCTCTATGAATCTGACTATTAGATACTTCACATCAGTGGGGTCATACACTATTTGTCCTTCTGCAACTGAACTTATTTCACTTAACGTATTTTCGAGGTTGCTGTATCATGAGTCCTATGTAAGAGCCTTCCTTTTGAAGGCTGAAGAATATTCCATAGTATAGTTCGTTATACCACGTCTTGTTTAGCCATTCATCTATTGATGGATGCTGGGGTTGCTTTCACTTTTTGGCTACTGTGAATAATGCTGCTATGAAAATAGGTACACAAATATCTCTAAGTCTTTATTTTCAATTATTTGGGGTATACACCCAGAAGGAGAATTGCTGGATCATATGGTAATTCTATGTCTAATTTTTTGAAGAATCACCATACTGTTTTCCATGGCAGCTAAAGAGGTTGTTTTAAACTGTTGCTGCTGCTGCTGCTGCGTCGCTTCAGTCATGACCAACTCTATGCAACCCCATAGATGGCAGCCCACCAGGCTCCTCCATCACTGGGACTCTCCAGGCAAGAACACTGGAGTGGGTTGCCATTTCCTTCTCCAATGTATGAAAGTGAAAAGTGAAAGTGAAGTCGTGTCCGACTCTTAGCGACCCCATGGACTGCAGCCCACCAGGCTCCTCCGTCCATGGGATTTTCCAGGCAAGAGTATTGGAGTGGGTTGCCATTGCCTTCTTGCTAATTTGTTATTCAGCAATAGAAAACTAATACACTTGCGTATTCTCTCTCAGCTCAAGAAATCGTAACTGCTTCCATCTACTAGTCCCTTATTGTTTACAGTTTCTTTACCCCTCTTTGTAGTTAATCCCTTCTTGTAGTTAATAATTTTTAATAAAATTTTCCCTATACAAATTACTGATGTGGTATTTGTCATCTGAGTGGTCCCTGGTGGGCAGAATCATTAATAAATTTTGTGTTCTACAGGGAAGTTAATTTGTTTATTTTTTTATTGAGGTACAATTGATTTACCATGCTTGGTTAGTTTCTGGTACACAGCAAAGTGAATCAGTTATACATATATATTCTTTTTCATATTCTTTTCCATTATGGTTTATTACAAGATATTGAATATAGTTCCCTGTGCTCTGCAGTAGGATTTTGTTGTTTATCTATTTTATATATATTAATAGTAGTTCATATCTGTTAATCCCAAACTCCTAATTTATTCCTCCCCTCTCCCCTTCCCTCTTTGGCCCTTTGATAACCATAGTTTGTTTCCTATGTCTGTAAACCTGTTTTTGTTTTGTAAATATGTTCCTTTGTATCATTTTTTTAGATTCCACATATAAGTTACATCATGTTATATTTGTGTTTGTCTGACTTACTTCACTTAGTATGATAATCTCTAGGTCCATTCTTATTGCTGCAAATGGCATTATTTCATTCTTTATTATGGCTGAGTAGTATTGCACTTATACACACACACACACACATATATATACATAAAACACATTTTCTTTATCCATTCATCTGTCGATGGACACTTAGGTTGCTTCCTCGTCTTGGCTATCGTAAACAGTGCTGCTGTGACCACTGTGGTTCATGTACCTTTTACATGGAAGTTAATTTGAAGAATTAGTTACACAGTCAGTCTTTAACATACACAGCAGATTCAGTGACATCTTCTTATTTTCAGTTGTAAATTAGTAACAGTTTAAATTAGTTTGGGTTTGTTTCAGGTACATTTCATATCTCTAATCTCTCTGAGTTTGTCACTTCTGTCCTTCTATCTGACAACTTGGAGTTTTTATTTGTGTTTAAAATTTAAACAGTGAAAAAAATTTTTTGAAAAAAAAATTCACAAAGGTTAAATTTTTTAGTATTTCCAATTTCTGATAAATATATTAAATATTTTTTAATTTGAATAATGCATTTAAAATAGAAATGTATTTCTTTTTTAATTGTTTATTCTAAATCTAAATATGAATCAGAAAAATTTTTACTAAGTAGTAAATGATCCTTACTCAAAGTAGCTTTGTTGAATAAAAGAGGGAAGTAGTATAAAATAATATACCCTGAGTGTAAAATATTAGGTGTGCCACTGGGGAGTACACTCAGTGACGGTAACATTAGATTTGTCCTCATTCTATTGTTTATTCAATATATTAAAGCAATTTGAAGTCAAACAGCACAAAGAAATACAGAATAGGTCTAATTTTAGTTGCAAAATTCCCTTCTCTAATCATGTCCTCCCTAACTTAATTTCCTTCAACCTTTCTGTGCAGACTTTATTTTGAGCTTTCCTCTTAAGACAAAACAGCAGTACTGGGAATTTAAGTTCCTTAAACCTCTTTTTGGCTGCTTGTTCTAAAATTAAAAGATGAAAGCACTAAATTCCCCCAAAGAGAAAGAGCTGAGGCGTGTAGGGACCTTTTCCTTCACAGAGCTTCCAGCCACGGTCCCTGTGACTGGGGGCTTCCCCCGCCTGTGACTGTCTTCCAAGATCTTTCTGAAGACCCACTGTCTGTCAACCACATGCCTACCAGGCTATGAACCCCAGGGCGGGCACACAGGGGCACTGATTCCCAAACAAAGTGCCACATATTGACCAGCTACCATGGCAACGCGAGCTGAGCCACGCCTGCTGGACTCCACAGGGAGGAGGGTTATCGACTCTCTCCTGCATAATTCGCCTTCCTGCCACTGCTGCATACTTACTCCACAGCCATACCGAGCAGAAAAGGGCCCCTGAATCATCGATGCTTGGATTCATAACTAAGGGAGCACCTCGGTGTCAGCTCAGGTGCTCTTTAGAATTGCACTGACCTGTGGCATTTCTTTGGAGGGAATGATGCTGAAGCTGAAACTCCAGTACTTTGGCCACCTCATGCGAAGAGTTGACTCATTGGAAAAGACTCTGATTCTGGGAGGGATTGGGGGCAGGAGGAGAAGGGGATGACAGAGGATGAGATGGCTGGATGGCATCACTGACTCGATGGACGTGAGTCTGAGTGAACTCCGAGGGTTGGTGATGGACAGGGAGTCCTGGCGTGCTGTGATTCATGGGGTCGAAAAGAGTCGGACACGACTGAGCGACTGAACTGAACTGAACTGATGGCATAAAACAGAGAAGGCAATGGCACCCCACTCCAGTACTCTTGCCTGGAAAATCCCATGGACGGAGGAGCCTGGTAGGCTGCAGTCCATGGGGTCGCTAAGAGTCGGACACGACTGAGCGAATTCACTTTCAATTTTCACTTTCATGCATTGGAGAAGGAAATGGCAACCCACTCCAGTGTTCTTGCCTGGAGAATCCCAGGGACAGGGGAGCCTGGTGGGCTTCCGTCTATGGGGTCGCACAAAGTCAGACACGACTGAAGCGACTTAGCAGCAGCAGCAGCATGGCATGAAAGGGCTTCCCAAGTGGCACTTGTGGTAAAGAACCCACCTGCCAATGCAGGAGACATAAGAGACTCAGGTTCAATCCCTGGGTCAGGAAGATTCCTGGAGGAAGGCATGGCAACCAACTCCCGTGTCCTTGCCTGGGGATTCCCCATGGACAGAGGAGCTTGGCAGACAACAGCTCACAGGGTCTCAGAGTAGGACAACTGAAGCAACAGAGCACACACAGGCATGTGTGTGAAAATACCCAAGGCTAGGACTGCATTCAGGTATTTAAAAGATGTCCCGCCAGGTGAGTTTCATGCAGTTAGGAACCACTTAAGTGATAAAGTTAAGAAACAGTTAAGATCCGCTGCTGTATACAGCATGAGCAGAGTTTATAGGAGGACGACCAAGGGATTTCAGACACAAGATGCTAATCTCACCCAGAGACAGGAACCCTGCAATGCAATCATATTTTTCACCTATCAGATTGGCAAAGATCAAAAGTTTGATACTTGTAGACAAAGGGCTAATCCCTCTGGATTATAAAGTACTTCTACAGATAAATAATGAAAAGACCAATAATCCAATTCAATAGGAAATGGGCAGAGAAAACAGATAGCTGACACAAAGGGAAATACGACTGACTCAAGAATATGAAAAGATGATCTTTTCGTATGTAACCAAAAAATCTAATCAAATAGTTTGGTAGTAGTCTGATAAGGTCATCCAGGAGCAGGCTGGTGAGAAGACAGACAGATAGGGCCCTATGCAGACAATATCTATAATATGACAAGTGCAATTACTCTTTGAGCCATCAATGCCTCTCCTAGGAATCTAACCATCTGATGTAATTGCACATGTGTGAAAAGATTTCAGTACAAGAATATTCATTTTTTCAGTGCTGTCTGTAGCAGCAAAAGATCAGAAATAACCCATTTCCCAACAGAAGTGAA